>NC_137698.1:53532754-53762754 GCF_964034855.1 Anser brachyrhynchus
GGCAGGTATCCTGTCACCAAAACAACAACAAAATAGAACAACAAAAAAAACCAACCAAACCAAACCAAAACACATGCAGTATGGGAAACAGAGATTCAAGTATTTGAGCATGCCCAGTGAGGAGCAGCATGCTGGAGCTGCCAGTGGTGGTGGTTTACCAACACCGAATAGACGTATGTCTTTATCTAGGCTAATAAGCAGGGCAGGAAAGAGATGTATTATGTCAGAAGCAACATTCATAGAATCATAGAATCATTAAGGTTGGAAAAGACCTCTAAGATCATCCGGTCAAACTATCACCCTACTCCTAATGTCACCCACTAAACCATGTCCCTAAGCACCCAGTCCAAGCTTTCCAACCCTCAGGGATGGTGACTCCACCACCTCCCTGGACAACCCTCACTACTCTTTCTGAAAGAAATGTCTCCTAATTTCCAACCTAAACCTTCCCTGAATTCACATTCCTTAGAAGGGAGGAAATTCTGGTGGATCATCCTTTGACTATGTATTTCCCATCTATGCACAGATCTTTGCCTGCCTAAAGGAAGAAAGATTAGCTCACATCTCCTTTTCTTATAAGCTGAAATAATTGGGTTCATGAGGAATCTCACCACATATTCCTATGGACCAGATGTGGGACAAATGTGCAGCTGAGACGATACTAAATTCAAAATGGCTGTGTGCAAATTGGTTTATGTAATCAGAATAGGAGATTGGTAAAGGCAGAAATTAGGTGATGTAAGTTATGCATGGAAATAGACTAAAGTCAGCATGGTAGTTAGATATGAAATATAATAAATGAGTTAGTTAGAAAAGTAAATATATCCATGCAAAACATAAAAGGCCAAATTAATGTATTAAGTTAATTAGAATATACCGTGGGAGAGGGTTGCTTCTCATTTCTTCTTTTCTTTTTCCCTTCCCTTCCCTTCCCTTCCCATATTTTTTTTTTTACTTAGAAGTTGAGAGATTTCATTTAATTCATGACCTGCTTTTAAATTTGTATTTAAAAGAAGTCCTTCCCATTAGGTTTTTGTTTTGTTTTGTTTTGTTTTTTTCCCCACTGTATTGAACTTATAATTCTAATTGGACATGCAATAATATAAACTATGACTTATTGTAAAAGCAATAAGAATAAACTAAAAAAGGCTAGCTATCTTCAAGTCAGCTTAGCTTCAGGACTTTCTCAAAGGCACTGAGAGGTATTCCGTGATGCATCTTCCAGTATCCATGAGAATTTTGCATGTTATCTGGGGAGTAAAAATGGATCACTTAAGTGTTCCTCTTTCTTCTCATCAAGTTTCATATAAACACACAACATAACAACAATTGAATCCAGTGTAAATCTTATACAGAATATGTACCTTTGTTATGCAAGCTGCAAAGGAAATTAATTGAGTTGAAGACATGATAGAGGAGGGTAATTAAATTGAACTGAAGATGTGGCTTCTAATTAAGATGTATAGCATATTAGTGACTTAATGTCTCAAGTTATTAATTGCTATAAATGAATGTCTATATGACTCAACCTTTCAAGCTTTTGACTTTAACAGCAATTCAAAGCCCTTGACATTTCCACAACCTGCTCAGTGTGATGGTGGATCAAGCTCCTAAAAGAAATGGATGCATTTTCTCCCTTTTACTTAGGGTCAAAGTAATGAACATTCAGCTCCTCAGAGACGAGTCAAATGCACATATGGATGCATAAAACCATGATGTGATCTTCCACTATGATTAAACCAATGACGCAGAAAAACTGTGGACTCCTAGTGCTTTGGGTTGAAATTTGTATCTGTTAGCCTATGTAGGTAATCTTGCAGAAATTAGATTGCCTATTTTGATGAACAAGAATTACTGAATCAAGTAATGCTCCATGAGAACTATTTAAACCTCAGTTTTAATCTAATCTTAGTCCCATTGTTTTTATATACCAACGTACTTTGGGAGCAGCTCCAGTGATGTTGACAGAGCTATACCCATAAAAAGTTAGTATAAAGGATACTGGAATTTAGCTGTTCTATCTTCACACTTTATGGCTTTTTATCCTGAATTTCTTGTAGTCTAAACTTGTCTGTCTGAAAATTAATGGACTTATTTCTGTGACTTCAGCTGGTACACAACTGGACATTTAAACTAAAAACTGTTAGTACCCTCCCTGATGATGTTCATACTCCAGTAAACTCCATTAGAAAAACTAATTGTATTCTAAACACTTATAACATAGCACTTAGGTAGGAAAAAAGTACCATCAATCACTTGGTGATATCCCACAGACAACACTACACACATCGGTGATGTGCTCAGAAAGCAAGAAGACCCAGATGAATTGGTACAATTTGTCTGTTTTTTTTTTTTTTTTCATTTTATAAACTAAAGTGTTGAAGAGACATAAAACACTATACAGCTGTCATTTTTACTGTTAAACTAATGCATAAAAAAGACCTCTTAGGAAAATAGTGGGATTAAACAACAAAAGATAAATTTCATAAGTTTACGGGTAAATATATATGAGAATTGTATTAAATAATAAAGTTTAATTAATAAAGTTTAATATAATAGAGCTATGATTACCAGTCAGACAGTAAATTTTAATTTATTTGTTTTGTCTATAGAATGATGCTGGCAATCAAATTCTGTAATTTTTGGAGTACATAAGACAAATCTGAGACAGATCTGGTAATCATTTTGAAATCATTTGAAAAACATTGGAAAATAATTATCTTCTGAGTTATTCTCAAACATCAGAACCTTTGGCTATTCAGTTAACTTTTGTTGAAGAAAATGTATTATGTGAAGTTCTGGTGAAATGTTTAAAAATTTATGAAGACCATAGAGGATGTGCAAGATAGCGTAGAATAATAAACATAACAAAAGGGACTGATTGAAAAGAACTTTAGAAATTAAAAATGACAGCAAATGATTTGGTTTCTACTAAACCAAAAAGTTAAAAACTTTTAACAAGCTTTTGAAAACAATTAAATATCTTTTTTTATTTTAACATAAATTATCTTCAAAAGAACGACGAACATGCTGCTTTTATTATAAAAGGTAATATAATTCATTTTTAAAGCTCAGAGAGACCATTACATCTTTCTGTCTAAAAAAGCGGTATAATTTTACCAAAAGTTCTTGCCTCCAGTTCAGGAAGTTACTGGTGTATATCTTCAGAAAGGTGTTTAATACTGATTTAAGCATTCAAAGTAATGATGAAGGTAGCTTATTCCTTGGAATAAATGTTACTACTTTGGGTAGGAAAAAGCTTTTGGAATCTTTATTTATGAAAAATAACATATTTTCTCATTACTATGTATGTATCTTAGATCTATTTAAGCCACTCCATTGAGCCGAGGCATTTATAGGTCACAGTTGTTCATTATTACTTGTCGAATAGAGTGCAATAATTTTTTTGTTGTAATGACAACAAATCTAAATATGCCTGCTGTCTATATTACATTGAATTTTGTTGGAAGTTATTCTTATTTGTACCCACCAAACCTAATGAAGTAATAAGGACAAAATCAGATTCTGTTTACTTGGCATTCATGTCATAAAAGTGAAAAACAATCCGTCAGAGTCAGTTCCCCTATGTATTTCCTGCAGTGCAGTTAGTTTTGATGAGGTGGGTATAAGTAAAAGGAAATCAAGGTCTTCTCTCTCTTCAATCTTTACATTCTGTTTTCTATTTATTATTGTATTCAGCCAAAGCCAAGGAGAGTATATTCTGGAGTTATTTCAGAGCTATACTTATGACTTCAGTACAATTATTCTTTTTGTACAATAAAAATAACATCACAATTCCTTTCTTCTGTTCAGACTTCACCTATTTGCCAGTTAAATGTCAGTACTGCAATAACTTAACCTATGGTGTTGTTCTAATGGACATGCAATTAAATAGCAAGATTTCTGTAAGCTTCTAATCCAGTGTAACAGCACTTGCCACTGCAAATTGAGTTACCATAAAGTGTGTGCAGTAGGAAGGCATCCCATGTGTATGTTTGTAACAACGTACTATGGGCTGTGCGTCTGCAATACATTATTGATCAAACAGTTGTTATAAATAGGAGCATGTAGTTTTGCTACCAGCAGAACCCTCAGATCTCTGAAAACTAAGATGTAATTAGTGCATCCATATAGAATATATAAATGAAGACTAGAATACTGCCTAAAAACAACTGTGAGAAACAAAAAAAAAAAAAGAAAAAAAAAGAGAGAGAAAGAAAACAAGACAAAACTAATTAAGAATTACATTATTCATTAGATTAGATAGTATTATGACCTGTGCCTCTCACCACTATGTCCTTCTTCTGTCAACATTCAAAACCTCATTACAGATTTGCCAAGACAAGGAGGTTCTCAGTTTGATCAGAGAAGGAAAAATCAAACAATTCCACTAAATCTTCTGACAGTTCTGCTGTCAAGGCTGTCAGATTTGGATACATACTTTACATTAAATGAAGCAGAATATAGTAGTATAAAAGGGGCTGTAAGAGTCTGTTCATAACAATGATTTATTTATTTTTACATTAAATATGCTTTTGAGCTGTCAGATGATGCAAGGTTATTGCCGTTGTTTATTTATTATTGGTATTATTATTGTGCCGCAGAGTAGCCATGGACTATGATCCAGTTGTTCTGGTTGCAGTACACAGTTCTGCCAAGGAACTTATAATTGTGGGTGTGTTTAAAGAGCAAGCACAGCCTGGGTCAGCTTTCTCTTTTTACCATGGGTATCAATGGCAGCAAAATCACCATAGCACACACAGTGGCTGCCTCAGTCTGTTCTTGAGATCCTAGATGGTCTTATGCTGCTCACACTGAACTCTGTGGTACAACAGTGATGGTGGTGGCAGCCAGCCAAGCCAGGCAGCTGAACACTTGTGCAGCAGAATCATGCACAAGCAAAGATACACGACAAGGTGAATTGAGACAGGCAGACAGGTAGTGGAGGAAGCAGTGTGGCTTGGTATTTCATGCATAATGGTCACAGGACACCAGTTGCCTAACTAGTACAGTTTTTATTCAAGGCTTCATGGCAAAAGGAGGAAAATAAAATAACTCAGGGGCAATGACGGAGAAAACCCAGTTGTACTTGTTAAATAGAGATATCAGTTAAGGTTGGTAAGAGGAAAAAAATCTTCCTGAGAAGAGCAAGCCAGATGGAGGAGAAACTGAGGATGACCTGTTCAAAGAAATGGTCTAGAAACATGACTTCTGCAAAAACTACAAGAGTTCATAGCTTTAAACACACACACACACACACGCAAACCAAAAAAAAAAAAAAAGAGAGAGATCAACAGCATATATTGCCCTCAGAACTCAGCCTATACCCAACATTTTTTTCTGCTTAAAAGTTCAAACACACAATGTTTCCCTTTTGTAGAGTTAAGTCACAGCTTCTATTTTATGGACATGTACAAAGAGAATAACCTAATCTATACCCATGGAGGAGTTGGTCTTCATTCAGGACATTTGCAGAGATATGGACATGCCAAGTCTTTTAGACCCTTGCTTCAGAGCTCAGACTGAACAATATCACACAGACTCAGAGGAATATCAAGTAGGTGTGCAAAGGGGAGATATTAGACTTCCAGTATTTTTACATTAGTGTTGGAAAAATTCTTTCTGACACTCGAAGCATTTATCCTTAATGCAAAATTGCCTATGTAATCCTATCATAATTTTTCTTTCCAAATAGTCAATATAGTCTCAAAAGTAAGGCTATATTTTTGAACTAGTCTGCATAAATGAGGGCTACAGTGTTATTAATATTCTGGAAAAATATAAAAAAAATCAAAAAAATTTAGTTCAAAAGAAAAAGAAATTGAAGTTCTAGTTCCAAAAGTGCTGTTTGGAAGAAGCTGATAATTTTGTCCATATATGATAAAGCAACATCCTCTCTGGGAAAAAAATGTGAATGAAATATGGTGAATATAGAAGAACGAAAAGTGGGAAAGGTGTAATAGACTTGAGATATAGTAATAAATTATGCTCTACTCATAAATTATACTGTATTACTCTATTCATATATTACTGTGCTATATATTACTAAATTTGTTTAATTATGGAGCTTTTTGCTTCAATAACAAAACTACCAGAATTGCTAAAAAGAGATGCAAGATGGTGCAACTGGAACAACTTCTGCATATTGTAAGTATATATAGAATGTAAAGGAGATGTGGACACCTGGACTGTAGGAAACCTGTCTTGTGAGAATATCAGGTTAACATAAAAGAAAAATATATAAATAAAACACCCAGATACTTTAATGAGTGGAAAGTATTAGAGATGATAGGAAAGACTGGATCCCTCAAGTAAATGACTGAAAAGCCATTGAAGGAACCAATCAAGCACAGCCTGAAAGAGTTTCAGCCAGAACTTTGAAAAATATAAGGGGAAAAAACAAATTTTCATGAGTTTCATGGGAAACAGACACAAATATCCTTCTAAGGACATCTCTCCCTTCATTATTTACTCATTTATCTATTTAGACAAACTCTAAATTTTACCTCACTGGGAGATACTATGACTTCTAGCCCATATCAATTGATGTTTCTTTTGTAAGACATAGGCTCAGCCTCACAAAACATATGTGCTGTGCAAGAACATATAGAACTGCAGAACATATAGAAATCAATGAATGGAAACTATAAACAATTTCATTGATACGGCAGTGATCTTTGCCTAGGACACTATCATTTCATTATAAAACATATTAAATAAGTTTCTTGATAATTAAAGAGCACTTTTATTCACCTAGATTGGAGAATTGATAGAAAAGTTGTTCTCTCTCTTAAGGAAATTATCTGCTTTAGGGAACGCCTTTAAATATATCAAAGTGGAGGGATCATTACCTTGTCTGCAGCTCATTTGCAATATAATCTCATTTTGGCTCCAACCATCACTGAACAGTAATGGATATTGATCAGTTGTTTTAGCAGTGTAATAACAGCTTTAATTTAATGACTGTGTAATAACATTATAATGGCCAAGGCTGTGAGCAGAACATGTTCATTATTTCATAAGCCATACAAGGCAGCATTAGAGCCTTTAATGTATTTTCTGTATGATTTAATTGCTCACAAGGTTGTACTTTTATATGTGAAACAAGAGCACACAAAATATTTCGGACTTTTAAAATGTAGTATCTACAACTTACACATATACAGGTGATCATGTTTCCATTTTTATGTCTAAAATCTGCTGGCTCTTAAATAAATTTAAAGCATTTCACTTCCTTTCAAAGGTAAAAGATAGTATAAATGTACTCCTAGCAGCAGCAAAAGTAAGAGATTGTGACTTTTTAGCCAACATGACTGCTCCCAAACAAAAGAGAGCTAAAAATTAGATTAATAAAAATTGGAGAGCTATCTGATATGTTTAGCATCAGTCTCTGAATTTACAAGATCAGACAATATGACATAAAGTAATGTCTTCTATTTTCAGCACAGCAGCGTACCAAGCTTCATTAATCACACTGAAAGCTGTGATATAAAATAACTTTTTTTTCTTTAATCCTTCATATTTCTAAATAACGTTTCTTTAATTTCTTCCTCTCATGGTTGCACTTCTTGCAACTACATTCCATAGTCATTTTACCTCTAAAAAAAAAAAAAGACAATCATTTTTAATAACATTTCAACTCTGCTATTACCTTAAAACCCAGTAAATTAGTATTTCATTTAAATTTGAATGTCTTTTTTTTCACATAAAAATGAATTTCCCTTCAACATTGTAACAGAAAAAAAAAAATTGATCACTTGAAATAGCTGCAAATAAACAATTGTGAATTTATATCCAATTTTATAATTTCCATTTTGTATATATTTCTAAATGAAACAAAATCTTATTTTTTAAAGTGTGAAAGCAAATCTTATCTTCCCAAAATATCAAAATACTACTGTGCAGTTTTGTTTTGAAGGAAAGCCTGCTGGAATGGAGCTGTGGAAACTTTTTATGTCAATCTAATTTCATTTTTACAACATTAACCTGAAAAAAAAAAAAATAAAAAGAAACTAAGAAAAATGTATGGCTGACTAAGCAAATATAGTTTAATCTTGACTTACTCAAATATTTGAGGAAATAAGCAGTTTTCTGGACACCACATATTCTTATGTGTATTGTGAAATGTTTGGAACTTGTGATGATGTTTTAATCAAGTTTGGGTTTTGAACATTTACTTTTTTTTTTTTTTTTTTTTTTAAATTTCCCACTGGAACATTGTTTTTTATGCTCGTGCTAGCTGATTTTAGTGCATTTTTCTTTCTTCCTTGTTATTTTTAGAGAAATGTTAGGAGGATAATAAAATAATATTAGCCAGGAATAAACAGATCCCCTTTACCTGAAGAAAAAAAAAATAGAAAAAAAAAGTAAAACTAAATCTAACCTCCATAGTGTCTATTGCACCTATTGTTCACTAAACTTTAAATCAAAATATTAGAAGAGAAGTACAGTCAAAGCTATCATTAACATGGAGATTGAAATCTACAGAGTCATGGAAAAATTGTCATGAATGACAGGAAAAAGAACAAAGAATCATGATCAGTAAGATGTGTGGAAAAGAAAAGATGCATGAGAGCAAGACAAAGCTCAGAGAACAGAAGATTTGGATTAATATAAATTATATGGGAAAAAGGGGAAAAAAAGAAGCACACTGAAGAAGAACATTGGAAGCTGTATTTTAGTTTTATGAGAAGGAGAAGTGGAGTCATGTCAGAGAAGCGTCCTGTCTGCTGGAATAGATGGGTAAAAAGAGGAGCAAAAAAGGGTGAAGGGAGATCTCTAGGGGATGAAATAAATACAGAGAGCAGAGCTCAGAAGAGTCTGAAAATAAGCATCTTCCTCTTCTCAAAATGAGAAAACAGAATCTCAGTACTGGTTTTTAGCTCATGTATGATTAGCCTTGCCCTTAATGTATGCTTGAATGAATAAATCTTGAAATTCTCTCGAAGAATGGTCTTCCATCCCTCCCACACCTGCTAGCGACAAATTGCGGTGAGCAATGCATCCGTTGCTGTTGCTTGAGAAATGAAATAATCGCTTTAATTTTTCTCAGATGATTTAATCACAAATCTGTATTGTTTTAACACAGTAACACAACTATTATTACCTACGAATCTGAGGGGTAGCATTTCCAATTAGTGGCTGTAAACAGGCTGGAAAGGATACCCTCTGATACAATTTTCATTAATTTTAGAAGTTGCTGGGCTTGAGCATATCTACCAGTTTACCAGCATCTTTACTTTAGGAACATATCTCCATCTTTATACAGATATTTGTGGACTTATGACCAGTTTAAAACATGTGACCCTGTTTTAAAATTATTATAATTTTAAATTTATAATAATATTGAAACATAATTACCTGGGAAAATATCTACCTTTAATTTTCCATTGTTTCACAGCTTCTGTTGCTTAATATATTATGCTTGTCAAATATTTGTGCAACAGCTCAGAAGAGAGAGTATTTTTGCAACATTTTGAGAATGAGACAGTCTTTGCCTGTTTTTTTTTTTTCATCATCATGTCCACGTAATACTTTTTACCCAGTGCTGTAAAATAGCTATTTATTACACTATCAAAGCCCACCACTCTGTTTGAAAGTGGAGCATTTATAGACTATCAATCATGTCAGACATTACTGTGCTATGTATCCCGGTTCCAACAAAATTGGTTTGATATGTACAATTGTCTGTCCAGATGCCTACAGTGCACCAGAACTCTCTATCGGCACAAACTAGGCTACTTTCCAATTGTCTTCCTATTAGTACCCTGCATACAGCTTAAATCTTTCCCAGATACTTTGAGTTTTCAGAGGATTTCAGGTGTAATGGAGCATTTAGCTTAAGCATTCTTCCACATCATTATTTTTTTCCATTTCATTTTACTTCTGACTTCATGTATGGTTCACAGTCTCTTTGAGCCCAAGCTGTATGAAAGTGATCCAGTACATTTAGGAACATGACACTAACTTAACAAGATGTGTTCACTTCTTACTTACTCCAAAATGAGCTAAAGCACTAACATTCCTAATTCTCAGGTGTTATAACGACATATGGCAGCATTGATTTCAATAACTTCAGCAGAAGAATACAGTTTATATGTAAACAATTTCTATAGATTAAAACATTGTCCTCAAACTGTACACCTTTACAGTAAAAAATTAGTTTCTATGAACCCACCTTTCATGTTTAAAGATATGATTTTATACTAACCATCCCAGAAAAATACAAATAAGCGTCCTTATCTAGTAACTTACTAATATTTGCCTGACTTTAGTCAGTCAGTCAGTCTACACTTTCAGTCATTCCAGTGTCAGCCTTCAGTGCAGTAGTAGTAGTTCATTTAAGCAGGTTCTGAAGACTTCCTTAAATGTATTCAGCATCCCTATGATAATTTATTCATAAATTAACTCTGGGAACCTCACTTTCACATACTGATCAGTTCATGCTTTAATTTCACACATTGATAAGCACTGCATGAATAAATGTGAGAGGATTCTAAAAATAGGTAAGGAGGCTTTAGCAGGACAGGAAAGCCTCTTGTTATCTCCAAGTAAACACCAAATTCACCACAGCTGAGAATCTGATGTCTCCCTGGTGAAACCAATATTCCACATGCAACTAACAGAATTTCAGTACTTTTACTACAGTTTTGTTTCTTAATGTGTTATGAAGTATTAAGAACAATCACATCACTGGTGATTCATTATATGAAGTTGCCTTTGGACAGAGATGGTGTGTACCTTTCGACTTCTGATACTATTATTTAATATGGAAATATGATCTCGTTTGATGGTGTTTGACTTACAACTATACTTTTATTGCTTAATACTCTTATCCTATGTAACTGTGTAGTAACTGGTTGTGAGTGCTATTAAGCTAGTTAAATGCCAATAATCAGCATTATGACTGACCTATGGCATTTTATATGTCATATTAAAATATAATAAACATGGTTTATTACTGTAAGTTGAAAAGAGGGCTTTTGTCTTCACATTGTCAACTGATCAGCTGTGCAGATCACTTATTCCATGGACAGTTACATCATCTGAACTCAGAATAATCATTTAGTGCTGAGATTTGTGAGCAGCCAAGACTTTACCCTCATGGCACAGCAGTAATTTATCTTCCAAACAAGAACAAAAAACATACAAACCAAACATAATGCCTCAAAGAAAAATTTAAAGTAGAAAATAAACTGGTGGTACCAGTAACTTGACTTGTTTTGGAGGACAATAGTTAAATCCATCCTTTGCAGGTGTAGTCTTCATTATGAATGTGATATTTTATATTACACTTTATGCCATATAAATTTCAAATTCTATATAATGTATGGAATAACATTTATATTTGTATAAAAATATTGAAATTGGGGATGAAATCTATCACTAGGAAACTGACAACCACCACATATTTGCCACTAAGAACCTCCTCCTACATTTAGTATTTAGAATATTTTATTTTGACTTCTCATGGGAATAAATAGACAACATATCTTCAGAATTGTGCCTTTTCCTTTTTCCTTTTTCCTTCAGTCTAACCTACATTCACGTTCTATTTCAATTCTTGGTATTGCTTTCTGGAAAATAAGTACTCATTATCATGTCAGGTTCTCAGATTACTCAACAAGTATGGTTTCAGCATTAAGGTTCTGAAAAGCTGTCTTTAAATGAAGTTCAGTATTTGAATTGTGCAGGTATACTTGAATGTAGAAATAAATTAATTTCGTTCTCTCTATTTGTTTGTTATACAATATAATGGAACTAGTATTGAATAAAAAAGCAACTTCATGAAGAGCTTTCCACTGAAATGTGTTTTTTCTCCAAGTCCAGGATTCACTGGGAGATCCAGAAGAGGAAGTTATTTTAATTGTCTTTGCTTCATACATTTCACCTTAATCTCCACTAAACCTGACACAAAATCTTTTATATTGTAAGGAGGCCTTAAGATTCTTTATCACTTTGCCAGTTTTGAAAATGTTATAAATGATCTCTTTGGTTACTTTTTTCCATTCTGGCTAGAAGATAGACTGACTGGTTTTCTAATGCTTTGTATATTCTCTTGAGGTTCTGAGTGGGATTTTTTTTTGCACATGCAAATATCAAAATCTCAGTCACCTTTTCTCACAAAACAGTCCTTTCTGTTTGGTCTTATTTTATTCATTTTTTCCACACAAAATCAGTTATCTTCTTGTTTCTTCTTAACTTGCTTCTGGACACATCTATTATCTACCTTCTCCAAGCTTTTGCAATCATTTTTTCTTCTCTTAAAACAAACAAACAAACAAACAAAAACAACAATAAAAATATGTCTTAAAAATCAGTAATTGACAAGCAAGTTTTTGAATGTTGTGTGTATTATTATATTACTGTATTTTCAGATATTTATTCAGTTTAACATCTATAGTAAATCTTTTGGTCTTCTGTGAGTAGTAAAGTTCTGATCTTATTGTTCCTAATGTAGTAAATCAAACTATAATTTCCAAGTTGGTAGAAAATTATATACCAGGGTCTTGTGTACTCCTTGCTCATACTGGGGAACATTTATTCACCTAGATGATCTTATTTAGACAATTCATATAAACACTAACACTGGACTCCTAACTCAAACAAAGCATGAGACATCATTGACCATATCACCCATTAGCTACCAAGCATAATCTAATGACTCTTCTCTCTTTGCAAATCAATTTCTAACCCTTTCAGATAGTTTGAAGGAGTATCGCCTGCATATTGATTGCAACTGCTGAGAAGTAGTTAGGATAATAATATTTGTGATGCAAGCTAATGTGTGCGAAAGAACTCTCCTCCCCTCTGCTCTCCTCCACTCCTCTTCCCTCTCCTCTCCTCTCCTCTCCTCACTGGTCTCATTAGCATTATATGAATTCGAGTATGTTTGGGATTTGCAATCTGAAATATAATTACTACTAAAATTAGATAATATATATATTATATGTATGTATATTATAAATAATAATTATTTTAAAGCTGTTTTGAGGGAGAAATGGGCATTATGAAGAGTCTTTAAAATAGTAAAATGAGAGTTAGAGCAGGAAAAAGCTGAATCTCTTTCTAACAAAACCACCAAATGACCTTTTCTTTTTGGCAAGGAACAGCAGTGATATGTGAGCAACGAGATTGCATGACACTCTTGCAGCCTCTGATTATTATTTTTTTAACAACATATTATAGACCTACATTACTGCTGGTATTGGCACTGAAAGTGCCTCTGATTGTTTGACAGCTGTGATGTGGATCTAATCTGAGATTTAGAACATCAGCAAATTTAACCCAGGAGGCTCCACGAGCATCTCTAATGGAAGCAAAAAACAAGAGTCCATAAACACTGGAGTTGGTAGTTCTACTAGTAATAGGGGAATAGTAGTCTGAATAAAGTACAGATTGCATCCTGTGCAGGGTGATTCACTGTGAACATGTATATTACATAAACAGAGATGCAAAGGTAAAGATGTGGCAAGTATAAAAGTGGATTTCAGTGTGTCTTGAGACTTCACAGTTTTAAAGAGGAAAAGTTCAAATTTTCAATAACTAATCCAAAATTGAAACATGTTGAAGCAGTCTCTTCAAACTGGTTGCACATGCCAAATGAAGGCATTGTTATAATTGTTGCTCAGGATTTATAATTCCATTCTGCCATTTTGATGGGCTCTTCAGCCTGACTCTTTCTCACATAACTCATTTCTTTATCATTGCTTAATGAAGATGGGGGACATGTTAACTGATTTATGAGCTAGAATTCAATTAAATAGTACAATTCAAAGCAGAACAGCACGATTTGAGTTGATTTTAATTTTTTTTTGTCTTTCAGAGAAAATATTCTGTGTTCTCATTCAAAATTTCAAAGGTTTCATTTCTCATATACTTGGTTTTCTAAAGCAATATCATCATTTCTATTGAAAGAAGTCCCCCCCCCCCCCAAAAAAAAAGTAATGCAGTTTTCCTCTGATAAATAAATTTCACAGAAGTCATTTGACCACACTCGACTATTAAGTATTGTGCTTGCATAGTTCATGTGACTAAAGGGAAATCATTTCATCTTCTGCATCAGAAAATCTGACTTTTTTTTTTCTTGATTAAAACAAAATTCCCAGAGAAATCAGTGAAATTTTACATGTAAAACATGAGTAAAAAGTGACTTGGAGTATCTACTGAGATAGTTCTCCACTTCAATACAGAGTGAGGTTCAATTTATTAATATTTATAAACTGTTCCCTGCTTAAACTACTCGTTGAATATATTCTTTTTCATGCATTCCAAAATGTATTTTAAAAGAGCTTTCTTTTTCAATGATGGAAGTATCTTCAGTGCTTGGGTATCTTTATTCTCTCTCTTTCCATTCTTGTGGTTACAATGCTCAGCAGCCCCCTTTTTCTGACCTAGTGCTATAAGGCTGACAGAGAATCAGAATCACTTATCTTCTGCTTTCTCAGGTGATCAAGGAGAACAGCAGAAAGTTGAATGGTTCCTGTAATTGCAGCACTTAGTCTATTCCTTTGATAGAAGAAAAAAAAAAAAAAGTAATGAAGCCTCCCTTGGCACAAAAGAAAACATTGCACCATGCCTCTGTGCGTACTTGGTACTGTACTGATCCCAAGTGAAGCCAAATTGGATCAATATCTTGCTTGAAAATAAGAGAAGTGTTAATAGACTTTTGTTTCAGACATCAGGTGATCATCTTGAAAAAAAGAAAAAAAGAAAACCAAACTGTTAAGACTTTGTTCTCATGAGGACATATTTATATATTGAAAACAAGTGCTTATATCAAACAAATTGGGTGTATTTGGATTCAGCAATGTTTATTTTTCTCTAATGCAAAATTTGAGTCAGAGTGGTCTAATTATTGTGCTTCTCAGTCTTTTAGAAACTTTTTTAGTCACTGAATAATTTGGTTGCTTTGCAAAAAGACAAGTAAATGTTAAAGCAAACTGAGAAAAACAAAATATGTTTGTCGTGTATATAAGAACATGAGAGGGGCTCCCACAGTAGCTGTTACATGTAGGCACTCTTTTTATAGCTTTAATTATATCACCACTGGAAAATCAGTTGCTGTGTATCTAAATTCATTTGCACACATTATGTTTTTCACCCCTGAGGAGTAATATGGTATATAACTACATCTGAAAACTAAAACAGTGAAATTTATGTCATGCCAGTGTTTATTTTGTTGTAAAATTGACTTTCAACAAGCAATCCAATATATAGTAAAAGGCTCTGATCAGGCTGGGTTATAATGTCATTAAATGGTGCATTTGTTAATAGCTGCAAATATTTTCTTTCCTACTACTTATGGGTGTTGAAAAGCTTGTTAATGGGAGTGGAAATGAGCTATAAATGAGTGTATACATATAGTAGTAAAGTAACTCAGCAGTTGCCATTCCTATTTAAGCTGAACGAAAAATGTCAACAAGGAAAAAATGTCAGAGATAACAGAACCACTCAACCCTGGTGGACATTAGTCTCCAAAATAATTTCCAGAAGGAATTTGCGGGAATTAGATTCTTGAACCATTGAAAACAAAACATGACAAAGAAGTGAAGAATATAATAATATAAGAATTAATTCACAGTGATTCTGACCTTTAGGTCTGAAACTTTGGAAACCTTCCTTAGACACTGTTGACCTTCCCCAGGTTGAGAATCTCTATATGGAAACAACCCTATGTAAATTTGGCCGCTCTTGAAACATATCCATCTCTTCGTGGGTGGTTGCACTTCACTGTCATAGAAAGAGACACTGTGACTTGCTCTTTGCTTTTGGTTTTCCTGATGCTAGCCTGCTAACCCATCACTCTTCTTCAGAGAGAAGCGGAAGGATTTTGTTTGTTTGTTTCTTTGTTTTGTTTTGTTTTGTTTCTACTTTAAGCCACAGTAATGTCCGAGGGAAGTGGAAAAAAGTCTCTTGAAGGAAAAAACAAACAAACAACGACAACAAATAAAACATATATAAAAACAGTCTCTTCTCTGTCAAAGCTCAGAGATGTGGTGGCCATGAAGTAATATGAGGAGACACAACTTGCATTTTATTGCAAGGTTATGATAGTTTTGCACCACAATGCACCACAATGAAGCTCATACTCTTTCTGTGCAAGGGGTGTTTTTTTTTTTTTGTTATGTTTTGTTTTGGAATTTATTTAGACAGAACTAAGAGAAAAATTAGAAATAAAATCTAACTCCATCTTCTAAGATACTTCCTGTTAGATCAGTGCTAAAACCAGTAAGATAAGATCCTTCCTTCCCCCCTTCCCCCCTTCCCCCCTTCCCCCCCCCTCCCTCCCCTCCTCCCTCCCTCCCTCCCTCCCTTCCTTCCTTCCTTCCTTCCTTCCCTCCCTCCCTCCCTTCCCTCCCTCCCTCCCTCCCTCCTTCCTTCCTTCCTTCCTTCCTTCCTTCCTTCCTTCCTTCTGTGGTTTGCCTAAATTTTCTTCATTATCCTCCTCCTACACCAGTTATTGAATTGTTTGCCACAGGCATCAGATACTTATCAATCAGAAAAGTAGAAAGAGTCAAAATAAACTCTAAGGCAAAATATTATAGAGGTAAAAAGTAGGAAAAAGGTGGAGTTTTATATCTTGACAATGAGCTATGAAAATCCTAGGTGTAGCTGTATCAAAAAAAGAAATATTCTCAAACCTCACACTAGCAAGAATTATAGTAGAAAAGTGTTAGCTTCTTGTAAAGAGATTATTCCAAAAAGGAAACATCCTTGATGGCTCTATGTCTTCTCAGAATATGAACTTGAGCAGTGATTTATTTATGGTTGGATGGTTACCTAAAAATAAGAAATGCAAATGCAAATGTTTGCATTTTTAAATGTTAATATGACAAGATAGGGAAGTCACTGTCTTATCTTGATGTGTGCAATCAAATGGAGAGGACAGAGAATAGACTGGGTTTCACAAGCAGAGTGAGACACTGGGCAGCATGTAGCAAATGTGTAAAGAGACCATGAAGAATTTGAAAGTCGAGAAGGTAGTTTTAATTTTCTTTCATGATAAGATAATTACATGTTCCTGCCGATTACTAGGTAAAATGTTTAGTAGGGCCAAGAATAATTACTATGTAACTGACACTGGCTCCATTTACTTTGTAACATTTATAGCAATCATCATATAATTAGACTGCCATTACCTGATATTTACTATGCACTGAAATGACAAGAGCTACCATGAAATGTGGTTAAGAAGAGAAGGAATATGGCAACAGTGATTTGTAACTTTAATCATTACCAAAGTAACATTTCAACACATCTTAGTACATTTCTGACTCAAGAATGGTTATCAGAATGGTATATATGCAAATCACAAACCAAAATAAAGTTATTTCTTTTAAGAAGGTTAAATTTCAGATTTGGGATATTTACTCTGATTTTATTTTTGGCCATGCTCTGTGGAGTTTGGACAAGGTACCACTTTTGCCCAGAGCCTGAAATAATCCTACTGCCATGAAGCACAGGAGACAGGAATGTTGTCTCCTCAGAGTGTCTCCATTGCCAGGAAGACAGAGGAACAGGCATCTTAAAAGGAAAATTGAGAAGTCTGATGAATTAAGATGTTGTCTAGAGTTATTTCTTTTCTCTATTGACTATTAAAGGAGCTTAGGGTGGTTTTAACCCTAACATAAACAATTCTGCTAATTTCATGAAATTTGATAAACTGTATTCACGCCTGAATTAAAAAGCCAAATAGCTTAATAATAAATTTACCAGAAGACTGTCTAAAAAGATCAGATTCTGACTGGAAGATCTTCTTTGTATGCCACTTCTTCATAAAATTATTTGCATCCCACCTCTCCTTAGCCTCAATATAAAGAACACTATCACTTTCTTTGCCTTCATGAATTTTGCATTTGTCCACACACACTCTAAAATAATTAATTGAAAACTTATATCTGATACCCAAATACAAGAAAAATGTGACAAGTATAGTTTATAGTAAAGAACTTATTAAACATATATATTTGATAAATTAGAGTTTGTATTATTACTTTTGATTATATGAGAAACATATCAACAAATAAGGAGGATAGCTATAGAAACCATAATACACCTTAAACTAGTGAAGTACATCAGTCTTATTGGAAATTATATCTTTGAGACTAGTTTCTAGTGAGCTAAAGTTTTTGCTCTAAAAGTATTCAAATGACCTTGAAATAATTCAAGAAAAAATCCATTACTGAATTGTGTTCTTATATCCTTGTTTCAATAAATGTTTAATGAAAGGCTAAGAAATTTGTAGAAAAAAAAAATATAATAATAAAAAGGGACAACTATTTATATTTTCTAAAATGTATAGAAAAGTATGTCTGCTGAGGATATATACCTCAGCTTCATGGAATCTTGAATGAATTCGCAGATATATTTGCATGTATATCACATACAATATTTCTGTTTCCTTGCTCCAGGACATCCTTTTTGGGGGGGGGAAATCACAAGGCAGGCTCATATTTTATTTCTCTCATTCTAAAATGCTTCTAATGTGGGAATACAATCTGAAAGGAAGAGAGTCTGAAGTAGTAAAAGAGTGGCAGAATTAAAAAAAACAGAATGCATCCGGTCCCACAGAAAATGTGTAAAATAGTGATAACTTGATGTTCTAAATTAATGTAACTTTGTTCCCATCCTAAATAGGTAACATTGATGTATTGAGTTTGATAAATATGACACCATTGACAAAGTATCAAATTCCAGCTTTACGGGGATTTATTTTTTTTTACAATAATAAGATCCTTCTGCCCACTCTTTTATTTTTTATTTTATTTTCCACACATTGAATAATGTTTTTGTATTAACATACTTTCATCATTACTTTTTGCTATGGAAAACCCTCATTGCAAGGATATTTTTATTTTAACTAACTTTTATAATCCAGCCTATTTGCTTGATTCAGGAAATTACAGATGATTATTTGTTGCATCTGTACAGAGAACGTCTATTCTAATGACACTACGGTTTTGCAATTCTGGCTTTTACAGGTAAAGATCTTCATTTTGAAGTATGGTCTTGCTTTTTACAGGTTTACCAATATTTTTAGCATGGTACAGTCACGGTCAGTCTGCCTTTGTGCAGGTCAGAGATTCCTGTCCTCACTACCTACCTTTCCTTTGGCTGAGGTGCTGTAAAAGAGAGGCACAGGTAGCTTGTTTCTGGACCAGTTTCAGAGTTGCTTGACATAGGACTTCCTTCTAGCACACTTTTAACATACATGCCCAGAAGACTCCTCAAAAACAAAAGTTTAGCTTCTTGAAACATGCTCTTCTTGTCCAGTATAAAACCTTGTTCCCAGAAAATATCTAAATGTTGTTGCACTCCTCCAGTCACCTTATGCAGGGGGATCTATTCATAGCTGATCAGGAAGTGAGCAAGTCATCACTGCCAGCACTACCACAAAGGCAGTAAGAGAATCCTTCACTGATTCTTCCTCCCACAGCAGGATGCAGAACTGCATCAGGGGAATTTAGGTTTGAATTACTTGGAGAATTCAGACATCAGCAAAATGGTGATACCTTTTCAGATAGATGCTCTATAAGGTTGCCAGCCAGCAGAGATTAAGCAGGCTTTTTCAAAGAATGAGACTACAGCTTCAGCTCAAAGAATAAAGCAGGATAGCACTACTTCTGAAAACAGGGGTGATACAATCAAGATCATTCTGAATTTCCATGTTTAATGCTCAACCCCAGTAGCAGGACCTTTCTGGGAGCAGAGTTAGAGCACATGGAAACCTCTTTCCAGATATACAGGGGAAGTGAAAAGCCAGAGCCTGTAAATTTTATCTCAGTGTGTTATCTCCTGGCAAAGTCAGGTGTGCTTTGTGGAAAATTACAAAAGCAATTCAGGAACTCTTTCCTCTGGGCTGCTTGCTGAAAACAAAGGTATGTTTTGAATTATTCATGGAATTTTGAACAATGGTTTCATAACCACCAACAATCAAATTCAGAATTCATGCGTTCAAGACAAAACTTAGCTTTAGCTTTAACTTTGCCAGGCAGGACTGTATGTCTAGCACAATAGGTCCCTGGTCATTGACTGATGCCCTTCGACAATTAAATCCTAAAAGGGATTAGTGATTACTAGTAAAATAAACATTCTGACTTCCCTTTCACTGCCTAAAGTCATGCCTTTGGTGACACCACTGGAGGGATTACTCTGCTCTGCTCTTATTAACATGCTTTAAACACTAAGCCTAGACAATGCTTTTCTTAGACACAATTTAACTTCCTGTTCTTCACTGAAGGAGAAATGATTATAAAACTTTTTAGCATCAGTTTGCAATAATAAGAGATGTGATTGCAGAATACCATGACATGAGACAGAGGTTTGAATGATTTATCCTTAAACATAGCCATTGCATAAATTCATCTACAGTATACAGGGAATGTGGATGCAAGACAAAACTCTGCCTCATTTTCCCACTGGAGCTGAGAAGAAAATACAAATCATCTTGCAAGAGTAACTGCATTTCCAAAACAACTTGGAAACAACAATGGAAAAATCCATTATCTGTCCAACCATCAAAAAAATGTGCAGTAACATGTATGTGATACCACTTTGATTTTTTTTTTTAGGTCTGTCATATCTTGACCAGGTTCAGGTACAGCATCTTCTGCATAATCCCTCCATCCCTATTAGAATCAGAGAATCATAGAATATCTCACGTTGGAAGGGACCCACAATGATTATTGAGTCCAATTCCTGGCTCCACAGTTTCATTTAACTACTGCTAAGCACTCCATACATGCATAAACACAGGACTATTCTTGGCTTTCAGAAAACTGCACTGACTACAAGCATTCTATGTATCAAGTATCAGTAGCACTTGTATTCACATTTGTATGTTATCATTATTTGGATGAAAAAAGTAGATACTACACTATTAAAGTAACTATTTAAGAGTATATAATTAGAGAACTTGATGGTCACAAGGATTTTTACAAGCAATGTGTTATGTACTACTAATGGTTTTATAGAGGACTCCATTAGAGAAATGGAGTTGTCAAAGTCACACATCTGTCACAGAACAGAACAAAGAAAAAACCCTCCACAGTTTTTCTTCTAGCTCAAAGTTTAGTATTTCCATGAAACTTCATGTGGTGTAGCACAAGAGCTATCTTTGCTAATTTTAATTCGCCAATAAAGAAAAAAAAATTAAAAACAGCCTTTCCTAAGCTGAAAACAGAATTCCTCTCTAGGAAGAAAAAGGAGAAAAACTGTCAAGAAGTCACAGAACAGAGCTGTTTGTCATGTCATTCTCCTGATAAGCCTTTGCCCCCGCTCTCCCCCCCCCCAAAAAAAAAAAAATATATATATATCTAAAGTTACTTTGTTCATGTTAGGGAATTTTCATCTTCTTTAATTGACTCTTTTCTTAATAACAACAGTCTGAGTCAAAGTGGAGGGAGCATCAACATCGTGCAGAAATAAATCCTTGAAGACTGCAAGATTGTTTTCCAAACAAGCAATGACATTTCAGAAGACAATGCAACTTATGTTTCCAAGTTTATTTGCATCACACCACTAGAAAAAGTAATAATAATAAAAGCCACTTTCAATAGTATGAAGTGACTCCTTGTTATTCTTGAAGAGGAAATTATATCATAAGAAGCCACTTATGAAGTGATTTCTGTTTCTTTTTAGGTGCACTTTTAAACAACTGTTTCATGCTACCTGTTGCTAGAAGACTTTCAGATACAAGGCAGAACTGTATGGGAAAAATCCTGGTGTCATTGGATTCAACAGAAACTTACTATTGACTTCAGTAAGGTATAAACTTGTCTCTGTGCTAGATAAAAATAAACTCAGATGACTGGTTTATCTTTGGATGTCCTCAGATGAATTGAAATGCATGATGAACAATTCCTATAGACTTTGATGCTTTCTTTGGATATGTCCTTGCTTCTTGGAGGAAGTCCAGGAGGTTCTGTCAAGTTCAGGTAACTTGTAAGAAACTGTAGCTGCTGCCTACTAAGAGAAGTAGTAAAAAAAAAAAAAAAAATTGCTATAAGAAGGTCCTCAAAAATAAGTTGGTATAGAGAAATATATAAGAGGTGAAGGAATAGTTCAGTACAGAATAAGATATAATAATATTTTAAAACATTTTCAGAATTTGTCTTATTTTAACTACATATAATACTAAGCACAAGTTAGATTAAACATTTACCACACTAACATCTGAAAATAGTATGGTTTTAACACAACTTTAAGGACTTGCAAGTGATGGTAAACAAAGGAATAAGAAAAAATAGCATTCACCTGTCACTAAAAAATTGAATCATCATCTTAAAAGATGCATATAAAAAACGGTTCTATATCCATCTTCAGTATCTCCAGCAAAGTGATTCAAATTGGTGAAGATTTAAGCTCATAAAGCTATTAACAAACCTCTAGAATTTCTCATAGAAATTATTATGGTTTCTTTGATTGGATTTTGCAGGTAAAAACTGCTAAATGATGACAAAATTGTCAGGTTACGGGATAAATATCTTACAACAGTTTATCAGGTTGATGAGGGAGTTCAAAATCTTGGCGGTAAAATAAATTGATTACTTATCAAAATATGTATTTGTGTGTGGTTTGTCTGTGTCTGTGCAAACACTACTATACCTTTAGGATTTATCACAATGTGTCTGGCAATATCTTTATCCAAGCTTTATCCAACCTCTTATTTTGCTGTTTCTCTGCCCCACTGAAGGTCCGTTTACACTGAGACTCACTTTAACTTAGCCCTGAGATATTCTTGACTGACTCTTTTAGAGCAAACAGTGTAAATATTTATTCATTTCCTCTCTTTCCCTCGTACATCCTCAGACAGCTAGATGTTTTCAGAGTCTTCCAGTTTGTTACTTGTGTACCACTGTAGTGGTTTAACCCAGTTGGCAGCTAAGCACCACAGAGCTGTTCGCTCACCTTCCCTCCTCCCTCTGTGGGATGGGGGAGAGAACAGAAAAAAAAAGAAAATTAAATGAAAGCTTGTGGGTTGAGATAGAGACAGTTTGTTAGGATAGAAAAGAAATGAAAATAATAATAATAATAGTACTACTGATAATAATGTGTACCAAACTAGTGATGCACAATGCAATTCCTCACCACCCGCTGACCAATGCTCAGCCTATCCCTGAGCAGCTGGCACTCCCCACCCCAGCCAGCCACCCCATATTATTTGTTCAGCATGATGCCATATGGTATGGAATACCCCTTTGGACATTTTGGGTCAGCTATCCTGGGTCTGTCCACTCCCAGCTTCTGCTGCACCCCCAGCCTGCCCACTGGCAGGACAGAGTGAGAAGCTGAAAAGTCCTTGGTTTAGTGTAAGCACTGCTCTGCAACAATTAAAACATCAGTGTGATATCAACATTATTCTCATCCTAAATCCAAAACACAGCAGCCTACCAGCTACTAGGAGGAAAATTAACTCTATCCTAGCCAAAACCAGGACAACCACTTCTTTCCAGACACTGATGGCAAGTGTGACATAAGCTCTCTTCTAATTTGTTGATAGGAAAAGAAAAAAAAAAAAAAAAGAGTCCAAGAGTCCACAGTTACAGACATTCAGAAAAGCTTGCTTATGACTGTTATGACTGTTTATATAATAACTATATAAAAATAGGATGTGAAAGGATCTCAAGATGTCATCTAGTCCATTCTCTTACCACTACCAAGATCATATTTAAGCATATCTTTCTTGAGATTTACCTAGTCAGTTTTTAAATATGTACAATGGTGGATATTTCCCAAGATTACCAGACAATTTATTCCTGATCCTCAATATCCACAGTGTTAGCTTTTCTTCATGTGTGTCATGAATATCCCTTAATGTAAATAAAGCTAGAAACTTTTCACCTATAGATCTGAAGGATAAGTTACTCTAATAAGGCCTCTGCATTATTCAGAGATCGGTATGTAGACAGGATGGAAAATAATGAAAAACTGTAATTAAAATTAAAAGATAATTTAAATATTTTGACAATAACACTATAATCCTTGTAATGATACAATTTATGTATTTGTCATTGTCATAATTCAGTGACAGATATGAAAAAAAAAAGCTTATATGCTCTGCCTTAATTCAGATACCTTTAATTTTTTAATGCACTATTTTGAAATTTATATATATATATTTCAGAATGGTTCAGAACACATTTACACATTTGCACACACAAGTGTGGACATACACACACACTCACACCCTGAATTTATGGCAGAAAGACAGACACGTGTACTCACATGGACAAGGATTATCCCATGTGGCTTCCACAGAATGGAGAATCTATTGGTATAGGACTCTAGTCATATCCCACAAATATCATGTGGCTTAATCAAAAAAGCTTCTTTCAATAATTTAACACCTACCAGAGGTTGAATTCCACCCAAGAAAGTCCTATTATTGAACTGGACCCATAAGTCCAATTATTTGATTTGCATATTTGATTTACATATTTCTGTAAATATTTAATGAATAACTGACAAACAGAAACAGAACAACATTTCGTTCCTCTCCCCACCATCATCCCCACTCTTCAATTAATAGCACAGGGTCCTGCTTCAGCAGTATACACTTTGGATTAGTTTATGTACTTGGATGATTCTGTACTGGTGTAGATGAGTTTGCAAACATAATTACACAATCTGCCTCCTTGTGTGATCAAATGAGCTTTTGGAAAGCACAAGGAAAGCCAGCTCATGTTTTTATAAGCATTTTCAACTTCTTTATGGGGGAGAATTGTTGCAAAGAAGAAATAAACACATAATCAATGAAAGGATGCAGGAAAGTAGATTAGTTGTCATAAAGCAGGATAGCAGAAGTGCTTAGAGTGTGTCTACATTATTGACTGATATGTGTAGGAAGATACCTGCTACTTTTTGTCCTCACTGCAGGTAGAGCAGTCTGCATGGTGCCTTGGTGCTTGGCTTTGACCTTATTACCAGAATGATACTGAGTCAAGAGAACCAGATATGTGCTAAATTGTGCAGCAAACATAGATTAGTGTTTGACAAACAACGGACTTCCTATTTTCCACCAGGGTCAAGTATCTCTCATGTTACTGGCTACACAGATAATGGGTTCCAACTTCGCTTACAACTATAAGCTGTTTAATGTACTGTAATTGATAAAATCTGTATGTAGGATGAGATACATCTCACTATCTTTACCTACCCAAAAGACTGTCTAATCTAAGCTATCTATTATCTGCCAACTAAGTTCTCTCAGTCAATGGAGACAGATCTTATTTATCCATATTCATAACCTGAATCATTTCCTCACACAAGTTCATCTCCTTCCGCTGACTTTTAAGAGAACTAGATAATTAGCATAGATAGATACTTAGATTTCAAAGAGTCAAAATGAGATGCATTGAATACCACTCTTCACAAATAAGAGCAAATAAATAGGAAGTCACTTTGAGATGCAAACCTAAATTTGGTAAAGATGATCGTAAAAATTCACAAGGATATCTCCTGCAGATATAGCATTGCCTTGATTAAAAAAATGACTTTTCAGTAGCTTTTGCCAAAATTCAAATATATTGACAAGTCTTCAAGACAGAAATGAATGAGTCAAGGATGTAACAGATAACATATAGAGTCAGGGTGGATTGGTAGATAGTAATTTTATTCCTTGCTGATGAATATTTGATGATACTTGTGGGTTCCTTCCAGCTCAGGATGCTCTATGAATTGTGCCAGTCAGAGCAGAGAGCAGATGCAAGAACCATTGAACCAAGAAGGCTGTGGGTGTGGTTGTGTACATACAATCGAAAGGATGTTTCAGCTACAATAAGTATATTGCTCGGTGTGCAAGTAGGTAGATAAAAACTCTTTTTGCTGTTTAAGTCCAGCCGCTATTAAAATATCTTATTTTTTGTATGATATTTTAATATATATGTGCTATAGATTATAATATTTTTTATTTCTTTATCTTTGTTCATGGTCTGCTAAGAAGGAAATAACTGTTTCAAGTTCAAAGCTTCTTGACTACTTTTGAAGTCATGACAGCAATGTTCCTATGGAGGGCTGTGATCTAGGCAGCTGTCCCCCAGGAATAAAGGTAAATTAATGGGGAAAAAAAAACAAAAAACAAAAAACAAAAAAAAACACAAAAAGAGATATAAAATGGTTCTTTCAGCAATAACGCTTTTCAGTTTCATTTTATGTTATGTTGTCTGGTGAGGGAGCGGAAGAAGAGAAACTTGTACTTTGAAGTGGTAACATTCTAAAGCAGTCATTAATGTACTTCATATCTCTTAGGTACTGAAATCAGAATCCCTGATTCATTGAGGTGGTGTACTATGCAACCGGAATACCCTGCAAAACCCAGACCTGTGTGAGCAGCCTGGAGGGCCAGAGTCTGACAAAGAAAGCTATTAACTGGAGAGCTTTGGGGTTGAAAATATAAAATATTTTCCAGTTAAGATGGTATAATTTTCCACCTTTGTACAAAAGACCTTACAGCTAGCCTAGCTTTCAGAACAGTACCTTACATTAAATTATTTACAGCCAAGAAAAGTAGTTTTCTCTTTAGCTTCTTCTAATTTGAAGTTTAAAAGTAAGATCATAGGTTTCACTCTTCTTTCTTCACTTTTAAATTATTAAGACATAAGATATTTTCACATTATACTACAAACACACGAGCACATTCCTATAATTTTCATTAGTTTGCACACACTTTCATAATGTGTTAATGCCTGTCACATACATTTATTTCTAATCTTACCAGAGAATTTTAATGTATTCTTCCATGGCATAAGCATCCCCTTTGTCACTTCACACATAATTAGAAAGGCTGTTGTTGTGAGATAGAAATCAGTTATTTCCCCTACTATGAGTATAATATGCTTCTTCTGTTACATTTCCTTTACTTGTTAGGTCAAAGAATATAGAAAACAATATACAGCTATTAATTCTTCTAAAAGATTGTACCTAATTAATTATATCAATCGACATATATGATAGTTATTGTATTGCATTATTTTAGCTGATCACGGACAGTGTAGTTTAGCTGAAATATAAAACTATGATGCTCAATAGCCTCATATTTTGATCCCTCAATAAGGGCAGTTTTTAGCTGAGATCCACTGGAGAAAATCTAAAGACCTAAGAAGCTCCAATGCTCTGAGCTTTGGTTGAGTGTTTTCTCATAGATTCTGCTTTGAACTAGTTCCCATTTAAGAGAGGCTCTAACAGGACAGAGCAATGCCCATTTAGATATCCATTGGGAATGCCCAAAGGAGAGTATTGTAACAGGGCATGCAAGTAGATAAACTCTCCAATAAACTCTTTCTGCTTCCAATAATTTGTGGCTTAAGGGATTCCTTGGGGGGTGATATATTTGTATTTAATAATCATGGAATGATTTTGTTTCATATCTTTGTCCAGTGAATTTTTGTACATCTGCTGTCTGCTAGAAATCTGCATCCTCCTGTGGCAAGAAGATCTACAGCTTAGTTACATGGTAGAAGATGCAACCTTTTTTATTTATTTTACTTTATTTTACTTTATTTTACTTTATTTTGGGAATTACTTTTTAGTTTCATTTGGTGGTCTTTTAGTCTTGAATTAGAGGAGACAGTGAATATTTGATCAGACTTGCTCTCTTGGCTGTTCACTCTCTCACACTATTCACTCTCTTTAAATTACTTAATTTACAGAAATGTCTTATCTCTTCGCTTATATTTGTTTCTTTTTCAGGACACTTTCTAGTCTATAAATACACCCCTCATACCAAAGCCATTTCATAATGTGAAACATCCTTGATATCCTTTGCTGGATTTTTTTCAATTCTACTAATTTCCTACATTAATATACAGAAAGCAAATATTAAACAGGAATTTCAAACATTATTGCTGCAGTAAAACACTGGACGTGAGAGTATAACATGAGTCTGCTATTTTACAGTTAGCTTCACATTTTCTTCTTAAGACACATTTCACCCTCCATTACATTAAGATGAAAGTATTATGCTGCTTTAAAATTTTCATTCATTTATTTATTTATTTATTTTGTAAATCACTCTTTCTAGACTTTAAATACTGAAAAGGTCAGAGCACTATAGTTCACCAATGTAATTTATGTCTCATGCATGCTAAGAAACAGCACTCTTTGGGGGAAAAATATAAACTTCATAAAAAAAAAAAAAAAAAGAAAAAAGAAAAGCCAAAGGTGATGTCCAGAAAGGCTAACAGTTTAGAGGTGGATTTTCTATTGCACTTATATTACATGTAGATGGCAAAATAACATTGAAATGTCTTACAAATACTAATTCATCCACAACTTGGCTATTTAAATATTATTATGAGGAACCAGTGAGTAGGGTTATGTTCCAATCAGAGTAGATATTTTTACCTGTATTTAGTAGTTTCCTGTTAATGAAGAGAAGCCATAATTAGGAGGAATTAGAACCCAGGAATTCTTGGGGGGGGGGGGGGGGTAAGGGGGGAAGAGAGAGTGGGGGGCTACAATTTTCTTTCCATTGTACAAATGTGTTTATATTACATAATATTTATGGACCCTCAAAGTTTTTTTCTAGATTTAAAAGCTTCATTGCAGTCATTTTGAAGCTACCTTTCAAGTTGCTCAGAAACTAATTTAAAGCCAATGCAATGCTGTCTGTCATTAAGTGCAACTACACTTTGACAATACAATAAACTAGTGCTTCTGGATGCCAGTAAGACTGCAGGTACATTTTCTGATTTGAATCTATTATGTTGAATGACTCAAGCCCTGGCTACTAGAGATAACACCTCGTACAGTTCAGTGTTATTGAAGAGCTTGAGCCAGAGGCATGTTCATGTAGACAGATATGAGCTGATCAAGTTGTACACTGCAAGGGATGCTTCAGTTCTTATCTTGGTCCTTTTAATCAGCCATAAAACGGAAACGACTTTTCATGCACTCAGTTGTCTTAGTTAAAGATGGACTAAGGTATTTTGGAGGGAAAAAAATAAAAAAAAGTAGGAGATATATTAAACTAACACATTGCAGAATTAATTTGCATATGTACATGTGCTCACTCAATGTAGAATATATATGTATGAAATTATTTTTTCTTATATAACAGATTTCTTTTTAGAGGGACAAAGAGTCAAATGTAACATTTCATTTGAACACGAATGTAATGCATCATTTATTTGCATTTTTAATGGTTTTAGAATTCCAAACACCATTTGTAATGAAATGGAATCTGTAAATATAATCACAAAATCAACAGCAACTGAATATTTTGTACCCTTGTGTATCCGGTGGAAAACAGAATTTCAATTATTGCACTTGGCATCTTATTAAACTTTTCTATTCTGTTACATTTTTTCCTCAACCTTCCTGTCCTAAAACTCACAAGAAAACCTTTTTCTTACTACCATTTTTTCATCCCTGACAAGATAAAATTCACTTACAGTTTCTAACATTAAATCTATCATTATAAATTACCTTCTTATTTTTTAAGATCAAACTTCCTATTTAAAGGAAAGAGTTCATATCCTTTAAAAATATTTTTCTGATACTTTACACCTAATTGGAAGTATAGCACTGCCAATTTAAAAATCTGAGATGTTGAGCAACTTGAGTAAACAATAACAGTAAAGTTTAGTAAATCTGAGTCTAATTAGTATCAAAAGGGTGTTATTGCAGGCTGATAATTGACACAATTGATTCTTTTGCTTAATCATTCTGGATTTTGGAGTTTTATGCGTATTTTCAATCAAATCTCATCCAAGGTTATAGACTGATACAGAAAAAGAAAACAAACAAACAAAACTGAAAAACAAACAAACAAACAAAAAACTCTTGCTGTCACCCTAACAGTGTTTTTCTGAATACATATTTAGAAAGGCAGAGGAAGGTTTCACAAAACAGAACTGTGTCTGAAATCCCACTGTAGCAGTTCACCAAATAAGATTCTAATGCATTCTTTGAGCAGCCTTCATCCTTTATGCTGCATTTATAAGCCCTGAAAATTAATAGCACCGAAAAAGCAAAATATTTTTTAGACAAGTTGTGTTTTGGTGTAACTGGCAGTTTCAGAGCCCTTTGTGTGCCCCTAATGAATGGTGACCATTCACCATGTGGTACAGTAACAAGAGGATATATAGTCTGAACTACTCCATACAGGTCTTTCTGATTGTTTCTCTGCCTCTCTGGTGGGGTGTTTTGACAGCGGCAGAATTCATGGAAGTGGGAGACAGCCAGAAAAGAGCACCACTTCTCACCTGCTGAAGGACTGAAGACCTGTCAAAAAAATTGTTGTGGTTTAATCTTGGTAGGCAATTAAGCACCACCCAGCCATTCGCTCATTTCCCCCACAGTGAGAGGTGGAGAGAAAACAAAGGGTGAAAGTGTGAGAACTCATGGGATGAGGTAAAGACAGTTCACTCGATAAAGTTGCATGCAAGCAAAACAAAACGAGGAATCCATTCTCTACTTCCCATTGGCAGGCAGGTGTTCAGCCACTTCCAGGAAAGCAGGGCTCCATGACAAGTGATGATTTATTGGGAAAACAAATGACATCACTCTGAACATCTCCCCTCCTCCTTCTTTACCCTCAGATTCATTGTCCAGCATGATGCCATATGGCACAGGGTATCCCTTTGGTCAGTTTGGGTCAGCTGTCCTGGCTGTGTCCCCTCACAGCTCCTTGTGCACCCCCAGCACCCTTGCTAGCAGGGCAGTACAAGAAACAAAAAAAAAGTCCTTGGCTCTGTGTGAACACTGCATCAAAAATCCATACAGAGCATCATACGAGCCTCTCTACAAAGAAAATTAACTCTATGCCGGAAAAAAACTAGGACACTAACTTATGTTGATATTTAGCAATGATGCTCAAATCCCTGTAATTTGAACTTTGGCTGAATTTCATGTACTGTCTTTGATGAGCAGCTTTCAATGGCTCCACTAGGTACAGCAGAGTGGGATAGGTCTAAAGCAAAGTGAAAATAGTGTCTGTGCATTGGGCTGAAATTAAGTTTTATCTTTGGAATCAGGAGTCTGAAGTGTGGTTTATTTCCTGTTCTAGCTTCCTTTAAGTGGGCAGTAGCACCAACATCATTTTAAATATTCTTTCAAGCAAGAAAGCACACTGGACTCAGCCAAACTATGCTGTCCAACTACGGTTTAGTAGCCTTTATAAGAAGACCAAAATATGACTGTTTTCTAAATTTATTATGCTAGTCTAAAGAAAAAAATTTCACCATCCCTAAGGTGACAAACTTACTGACAAGGTACTCAGAATTGGTCTGTAGTAAAACATGACTTTATTTTTGAAGTTGGAAAAATAACTTTTTTTTTTTTAAAGTCCAGGATTTAAAAAGTGATTGTTCTGTCTTTTGTTTTGAAGAATTCTCCTATGCACTTAACCCCCTACCACCACAGAACTACGTGTATACCATGAAAAAATGCTCACACTTTTGATTGTTAACACAGTAGCCAGACCTAAAACAGAAAAGAGATTTTGTCATCAATATTTTTTCTCCAAATTAGAGAATCAAAGACTTTATATTATTTACCATTTTTTAAATTATTGTTATTTTTTAAATCTTTATTATATCAAATTCTGTATACAGCAAAGGCAACAAAAGATGTATCAACCTACTTCTGAATGTTTCATAGTCTCCAGAATGGATGGGAGTACAGCAGAAAGCAATGGCCAACTGGCACGAATGGTTAATTTTTAAATTCTCTTTAGGCTTAAATATATCTGTTTTGCATCTTAATTTTGTTCACAAATATGACCCCTTTCGATGTTTTCTTAGGAATATACTATGTTTACTGAAAGAGAAAAAAATGCACAGACAATTATAAGACGTTATAAGATTCTGCAATATGAATGTAAATGAGAATTAAGCTATTGTTTATTATGCTTTGAATAAGTGGTACAATAAAAATTGGCCATATACCTATAGTAGCATTAGATACCACACAGGACTGTTAATATTCCCATTTTGACCTGAATATATTCAGGCAGCAAATTGTCTGCTATTAACACACCCACTTTCTGTCCCCCACTTCCCAAACAAATTTGGCTTAGTGTGAATGTAGGATAGGGTAATTTGACTTTTGCAATCACAGCAGACAGCTGTGAGTGATACATGACATGAAAATGAATTATCCCCGCCCTTTCTCATTGAGAACAGATAGAGCTGTGCCATTATTATGCTGTGTTGTAGTCTTTGCTTGACAGGTACGGGGCACGGGAAGATAAAATAAGCCTTTATTCCTAGTTTTATTAATTATTCCTATACATACAGAAAAAGAATATTATACAAACATCATATTTCTTAATTTACTTTCTGTCTCTCCCCTCTCTCCATCCTTCATCACTGTGAGATAACTCCACTGTGCTCCCAGTCACTCAGGCTTAATAGCAGAATGTTAAATCAGACTCCCTTTTTCCCTTTCCACCCACTGCTAGACTGTTTCTAAATTTCTCTGGTTATTCAGCAGTAAGATGAGCAAGGTATGTAATTTCCTTTCTATTTCAGCTGTTATAGTTTTGATAATTTATCAAAACTCTCATCATTTCTCATCTCACCTAATTCAGCTTTCTTATTTTCCCCTTAGGCTTTACATGTCAAGACTCTGTCGAACTCATCTGAGCTTCAGCTTCTGTCTTCTGAACTTCTGTACTTGCTTTTTCTCAGTCCAACTTCATTGTGCACCTTCTTATTTCGATCTCACATTTTACTGATGCGACGCATCTGGCCGATGCTGAACTCCTCTGGTCAGCCAGGCTGTGTTTTGGAAACTCTCCGTGCCTTATTTTTGAGCAGCAGCTTCCCAGTAACAGCTTGTCACTTCTAGGTATTCTACCCCAAGCTGCTAATGATTACTTGGAGTTCAATTGCTACTGCTTTCTGGCCTCTCTATCTTCTCTCTCTGTATCCTTTTCCTCACAGGAAGCATCAACAAATTTGCAGTTCAGCACATTCTCAGTTTGCTTTACTTTCCTCTTTTCTGAGCCCATCAAGCCTTGGCTCTGTTACACCAAAACTATTTTAATTATTTTCTTATACATTTTACTTATTCTGAATGCAGTTTGAACTGTGTCTCAGTGGTACAGATATGAGCCGAGTTTGTGAGATTTGCCCTTCATCATGAACTCAAAATATGAATAAGAGTGAGCAGAAGAGTTTTTGGGGACTTGTGTGCTAGCATCTGAGTCACTGAGCCATGCTCGGCAGCTCTGGTTTGAATAAATCATTTGAATTACAGCATAATGAGAGCATTGAGTATTTTTTTTTTCTTTTCTTTTCTTTTCTTTTCTTTTCTTTTCTTTTTTCCTGATGCTTTTTGACAACTAGTTTTGGAAAAAAAAAAAAAATCAACAACTTGCATAATGTAGAAGAGATGATAAATGGGTCCCTATAAACATAAGCATTTCAAAACTGGATGCCTAGAGTTAGGTTCTTAAAATCTCATGCAGACAGTTACATAAACAGTCCCATCCCAGAGTGAGAGCAGTGGCTGACCTGCCTGGTTTCCTTCTGAGTGCACCCCAGTGAGCCCCTATGACCTACCAGCCAGCAGAAAGAGCTGCCTTCCCTGCCGGTCTGTGCTGCCACCCGCTGCTCCTGAGAAGTCCCTGGACAGTATCTGACTTTCAGCCGAGCGTTTATCATGTCCTGTGCTGAAGGGGGCTTTAGCATTAACAAGTGGATGTGGGTGCCTCTGCTGTAGTGTTGTACAAGTTGCTCTGCTGCATATATTCCTAGCTATGTCTCTCAACATCCAGTCACATACAAAGTCTTGTGGTCATTTACATCATAACCAGTTCTGTACAGGTCAATGGAGAGTGTGGGAGGGCAAAGGCTTTGTTTTGCCTTCAATTCTCTTTTGTTGCCTGGACCACAAAGATGTTGCTTCTGACTTATTTTCCCACTTACCAAGCTGTCTTTTCCCAAAGTATACATGAGAAAGGGAAGGTGTCCAACCATAAGCTCAGGAGAATGGACTGTAGTAGCTGCTGGGGATACACCGTGGGCAGTGTAGGAGAAAGTCACCAGTCAAACTGAAGTAATGCTTTTGCTTCCTCACAAGGCAAACAAATGATGGATCTAGCTGGTCCTGACACTTCCCGAGCACCAGACTCTCTGTCCCCCCCATGTCCCCACAGGGAATCTCAGGTTAATGAGATGGAAAATGCAGTCAGCAGATTCTGTGCCATCAGAAACCACCAAACTTGCACAAACTGCCCCTGCACCTCTGAACTATGCCTTGTTTTTAAAGCTAAATGACTATTAATACCAGATTCTTAGTTCAGTTCTGATCTGATTTTTAATATCTTCCCTTTGCCCTTCATACTAATACTTTACAGAGGAAAATAAAGGAGGCTGCCTCACAGATACTGAAGTCTCTACAGTAATTTTCAGGCAGAAAATCAAATTGCCTGTGGGCTGTAGATTTTCATAGTGTGCATGCATAGCAGAGGTCACCTTTAACATTAAGGGCATGAATCTCGTTTTCCCTACATCATTTGAGCTTTGGTGTAACGTCATTAATAACTTCAGCAGATTCACACTGACTGAACTGTGGGGTAACTGAGACCATTACATTGGCCCAGATCTTGTATTTAAAGTGTAACTAATGGCAACGAAAACTCTTAACTGTGCTTTAGAGAGAAAATATAATAATGAAAAGCTGCTGACAGCTTCATAGGAACCATATCAGACTGCTTACCTAATTTGATATAAAACTCTCCATTACCAGATCCCACCTTTTTCTTTTATTTTTTTTTTTTCAAAGTAAATTAACCCATTACCCCCATTTTGTAGACAGAAGCGAGGTTCTGAGATATAAAAGGACTGTCAAAAATAATACTAAAGGCAAAATTACAATCCCTTTTTTTTTCCCTTATAGTCCATTACACTCAAAATGTAACATGTTGGATCCTACGAAGGACAGAAGGCAGAACAGTAGTACTACAAGACATTCAGAGAGGAAACACAATGAAGTCTGGCTTTTGAGTTTGTTTGAATTTTGTTACTGGAAGGACAACAAGGCTTAGCATGGCTGCTCTGAGACAAACGTATCTGTTTGAAAGGGCAGTCTGTGCTGGAGCTAAAGGTAGTAATTTCTTTACAAATGTTAACTTACACGCAAAGTACCAGGGAAAGAACCAGAAAGTTAAGGAAGGAAAGGGATCTGTCATTATGTGAGTAATTCACCTGTTCCTGTCTTCTGATACAAAGCTTCTCCAACCTGGTTTTCTCAAGCAGTAAAAAAGAGACTCACACACTCCTGCTCACAAATAGTGCTTTTGATATCACATAGCTTACCAGCCAGCTGCTTCATACCTTTACTGTCTCCCCAGTATCATAGAGTGAGCTTATAACATGAAACCACCAGACTGTGAAAACTTGCAGGATAAATATGAAAAGAAGGGTGCCAAATGTAACAACTGGTGGAGTCTTAAACTCAAAACATGCCCCATTTTAACTGTTGTAGGGCCACACCAAGAAGGGATAGGCTTTGACAGTGGGGCTTTGTGTTTTGGTGAATGGCTGTGAGCTGTTCTGTATTACTTATGTGCAGCCACACTGCCTTAGAGTTTGCTGCAGCACCCTGAGTAGAATCTGCTGTTGCCGGTAGAGGCTTTCTGTTAATGTGCATGCTTGCAAATGAAAAGAGCTTGACATAGCTATGCCAAAAATAATTGCCACAATGAGTCATTCTCAAATTACGACCTATTTTCTGTGATTAACTTCTCTAGGGTCTAAAGGAGCCAGTTGTGATATATGGTGTGTTAGTATAGTTGCTGTTCAGTGTGCTTTGTAACAGATCAGGGTTTTATTTGTTGTTTGCTTTTGCTTTTGTCTTTAAAGAGTGGTGGTCCACCACTAAATGCTAATCTCTACTGTTTAATTCAGGTATATCTGTACTGACCTTACCTCAGTACTTTCTGTGCTTAACTGGCTGTGTCTGTGCTTTTCCTCCATCTCAAAACCTCTCACCTTAGCCAGTCAAATTCTGCTTCAGAAATGGTAGTGACTGAATCAGACGTATTTCATATTCCTCTTTCTACGGCTACTTTTTTTCCACAAATTAGAGAAACCATTTCTTAGCGGCCTTCCTGAGTGTCACATCTTTAATACATCAGATGTCTCAATTTGGCCATATCCTTTATGCACCTCTATGACTAGATCCTGTACATCATTTCTCTGCCTGCAGTTCTTCAGATCTGTGAATTCTCTGGCTTCTAAAAAAGATTTCCTGCACTATTCCAAGATGCTTGCTTTTCTTGGCTCCTTTCATGGGTGCCTTCAAAGTAGTGCAGTGACTTGCAAGGATCTGTAGACTGAGGTTAAAAGCATGGAGCTGATTATCTGGGTGTAGCACCAGAGTACCTGGATGCCTGCAGTAAGGAGAGCAGGGGTTGTAAATCTGTGACTGTTTGGTTAATGGATTTCTATCACAAGTCGTCATTCTCTGAGCCAAGGCAATAAAAACGAATCTAATCAATATTTATAGTTGGTGTGATTTTGCAAACATATCCATGTGAAGTAATCTTTGGGTGTACGTAAAACACTGGCTATGATATATGATCATATTTTTGTTTGAGTTAGTTCCTGTGACTGGCACAACCAATTGCTAATATCTATACTCCTCCTTTAACATTGTGGTAAATCTGATTTTGAGCAATGCAAGTTCCTGAATCATCTTCTACACCGATCAAATAATATTCCAAAATGTATTTAATGTATTTATATGTTGACACACAAATATATTTTATTTTAAAATTAAATTTCATCTAATCCTTACTGAATTTTCCAATAGTAGTGTTTCTTGTATAGAGAGGCAAAACCTTAAACATGGATTTCCTTTTTTGGCCATTCACCTTTAGATCAAAGCCTGAATATTATGTCCTGGTCCATTTTTAGTGCTGAATTTTTTTTGATTGGAAGAAATTGCTTATTAGTGCATTAATATTATGGAAAAATATACAAGAAGTTTACGATCACATTATAGAAGGTAGCTGTGATCAGTTCGGTATTAATTGGTGCTGGTTTTGAACTACAGTGTAGACAGATTTTATAGAAATTATTTTTACAGAATCTAAGTGAATAGCATATACTACTTTGTGATTCTGAATTTATATCTAACTGAATTATCTAAATACAGCCAAGCAACAGTCATCTAGCTTCTACTTATAACAGTTCTAGTGATTCAAATTGTCACTTCTAATAGTTATAATTTTCTGCAGAAACAAAATATGTTCTCTCTCTGTCTCTCTCTCTATATACTTGATTCTTCAGACAGTATTTGAGTTTCCAGAACATGCACTATATATTTACATGTTTTTCAAGAGTATTGTTTTCACAGCATAGAAGATTACTTAGGAAAAAAAAATACCCAGAAAATATGTAGAGATTTTATTTTCTTATATAGATTTTAGCCTTTACCATGGTTCATTTACAACTTTTTTTTTTTTCCTTCAAATTAAAACCAAAATGGGGTTAAAGGTAACTAGGACTTAATGCACTGCTGCAGGTGAATGTGCTTATATATTAATCCTATCAAAACATATGTTAACATATTTTTAATGATAGATCTTGAAGATTACTGCAAGGAATACATTTCATCAGTATTCATCCTAAGAAGAACATTAGTTTGACTCGTGCTCGGTGGGAATTTCCATTTTAATTTCCTGTGATTTATTTGTCATTCTTTCCCCAATGCAAAAAATTCAGTGTTTCCCAGAAAATGAAATTACTATAAGAACATTTGGTCAGTCAACAATGTTTTTAATTCTAAAGTAGAGACAATTTTATTAAATGCTTAATCTGAAATGTACTTTGAAAGGCTCCATTTCACAGAATGTTATGAAACATTTCAAAATGGAAACACACAGTTTTATATTGTTGAAAAAAAAAAAAAAGTTTTTTCAGTAAGATGCTGTGGCAATGAGTGCTCCCCTGTTATTTCAATAGTAATGTTCTGCTAAGAGCACTTTCCTGACCACATTACTGGAATGGGCATTTTAGTAGGTCCTCCCCACCCACAGGGATGGGTCTTCTGAAAGTAATTTGGATTAAGTACAGACTGTGCAGGTATGAAAGTTGCATAAAGTATTCAATTTCTTACTTATCATCTTCATTCCAACTCTGTTACTCTACTGCCTTTCTGAATTTGCTGAGATTGTTGATTTACATCTGCATTTTAACAAAAGATCATCAAGGCAGTCACTGTGCTGGGACTGCCAGGACACTGCAGTCACCACAGTGCCCTGCTCAGTGCTCTCCTCAGCTTTCCTTACTGGGTAACCTCACTTTTCTGCTTTCTCTTTATAAACGGTAGAAGCAATTACTACAGGATATTGATTCTTCCTGGTTGTTTGGGAAGATAAACTGTACTATTCTGCCTATACAGTTATTTGAAATGCATTTTGATTTTACCAGTATTACTGTCTATATACTATTCCACTGGTATAAATAGTATACATTTTCTAGGCTCAGTGCGCTGATTATTGAAGAGTAGCCTCAAATATATGATGACGGCTGAATAAAAAATATAATCTTTGTCCATTTCCCCTACCTGAAATATTCCTCTATATTACGTTTTCTTTGCAAATCCTGGCACAGATAGTCCAAAACAACTATAGCAATGGTGCAAGAAAAGGTTTTCAATAGTCCCATCAGGAACTCTCCAGTATTTCAATTGTAAAAGTAATCTGATAAATTCAGACTTTTTTTTTTTTTACAACCTAAACAAGACTACATAGAAAGTCAAAGAAAACAAGGGCAAACTCACTAAATATTAGATAATTAATTTGTTTTACCTTATGTTCTTCTGTCTATGGAAAGAGGAGTTTTTTGTTCCTTTTGTTGATTTCTTTTCCTCCATTAGTATTTTGCATTAAGGAATCAGACTACAAATCCAGTATGAAATTTGATCTAATGCCTACTTTTGCTCTTATTACCATAAGCTAATCTGAAATAAATTGTACCCATGAAAAGAGAAGCAGGTTAAAACAAAACAAACAAACACAAAGCTAGTAGGTGAATGCTCAAGTAAAATCCACTCACAGTTCCTTTCACAGCTGGGAGCATGATCTGACAGGTCTTTTTTACCTTGAAGTACAATTCTGTTTCTAATCCAGTATTGTTTGATTTTCAAACTCTCCTTTGGTAGGCTGGGCTCGACAGAAGGGCTATTATTAAATCCAAAACAACACCCTCTTTAATGCAGTGGAGGGTAAGGCAACTGGGGTCTGTTCCTTAAAAGATACTTCAGCACATCCTCCAAAACAGCTCCCACACTAACCACAAAACATCTCCAGGGCTAGTTTTCACATGTTTGTAGCAGCCTGCTTCTGGTCTTGAGCCACATCACTGTGTCCTTGGATAAAAAGATGGGTTTTAATCTTCTCAGTTGTCAATGTACACTAAATTATAGGAAAAAAAGGGAATTTCTCTCACAATAATGAAACCAGATTTGGTTCAAACATAATTTAGGGATTAACAGGAGCTTAACCTGAGGCCATCATCTTCTCTCTTTTGATTGTTAATCATCAGGAAATGTCCCAACTTGATCATTAATACTCAGTTAAATCAAAAGTATGCTAAAAGCATAAAATTACAATATTCAACTACTATCATCCAAAATTTTGGCTACAGAATTACTTACTTCTAGAAATCTTTTTTTCCTTAATACCTTGTGTGAGCTATGGAGAACAGTAACATATACTTTGTATTTGCTTTACTCTGAATTTCCATAAGCTTACAGGTTCTTTAAATTCTGTTAAATGTCATATAACATAAACATACATACTGTAGCTTTCACAGAATTTTTTTTCATTATGGATCTGCCTTTTTAAGGCTGTCTCTATTTGTGAAAGTAAACATATTCTACCTGTATTGAAAGACAACTTTCATTATGCAAGCAATAGTGTTGCTCTTTTCAAGAACTCAAAATAGATTGCACTTCAATCATTCATTATCTGCCTGTCTCTTTACATACCCTTTCCACTGGACAAAATAGCCAAGATAAGCTCCTCATTTCTTCTTCAAAGACAATGTGAACCTTAAAATAAAATCTAGAATTGGAAAACGTTTAAATGGACTTGTTTCCTGAGTTCTTTTAAAATGTATTGGATGGAATAGTTTTCATCTGTTAGGGGAAAACGTAAGAGTTTTAATATAGTTTTTAGAGAGGCAAGTATATCATTAAACAGGGAAGATTATTTTTTCTTAGCAAAGACTATAATCCATCCTCTTTATAATGCTCCTTTTCCCTAGGGAAAAAAAAAAAAAAAAAAAGGTATTTCAGAAGACATGGCTAGAGTTGATGACAAAACAAGGCAAAAGGAAAGAAAAGCAGATCAGTTGCATAAGGGACTCTGAAAGAAACAACCAGCATTTTTGTTTACTGCCTGACTGCTCTCAGTGATGTCTGCATAAGTTGTCAGACGAGAAACTAATATGCAACAAAAGACAAAGGTCACTCACCACAATAAGCCAGCAAATGTTTAGAAAGGTTACACATTATGTTGACAGTTGTGAACACCGTACTTATTCCACGGATGAGCAGTGGGGAAGTGAAGTTTCATTAAAACCAGAGTGATGCTATTAAACTTTTATAATTTGACTGGGATACATGCAGCGGCATTTTTCATAAGCATAAACATGTGTAACATGCAATGAGGGAACCAATACGTAGTGAATTACAATAATCAATATGTGAAATGACAAAAGCATTAATCAACATTGCAGCAGTGTCTTGACCTAGGAAGAAATTAGTTTTATATAGATCACATAAATATGAGATAAATTACATACTGGGCCAAATGAATGGCTCATGTAACTCAATTGCAGTATATGCAGCTGGTGACACATTTGGATCTAGTGATGAATTTGGATGATTACATTTTGACATGATATCATACTGAGTCAGGCAATTAGCATAACAACATTTTCACAAGGACTTATTTTGATGTAAAATTTATGTAGATTCAGCTGTGTTCATACATTTTTCTAGTTTGCATGGGACATTATACTGCTTCACAAGAGAAAGTCATTGAGTTTTACTGGCATGGGTACCTACAAATACATAAAGTTAGGAGCACTTATTCTGTTACTGGAAACAGGAAAATTATACAATTTTATTGAAAGGGATGTCACCTAATACAAAGACCTGGATCAGAAGAGATCACAAGTGATTAAATAAACCAGGTAGTGGACCATTCACCTGTGATCAGAAACTTAGTTGGCATAGTGAGAGAAAATTAGTTTTAAAATTTGTGCATTGCACAAATGGGTTTTCTTTCCTTAACGAATATTTTTCATTTGAGCTTTTTGGTCAAGGTGATGTCAAAGTTGCAGAGAAGGTGTTTCTTGCCTCAACATTTATAGACTCATTCCAAGTACCTAGAAATATGTACCTATTTTTGCAGTTATTTATTTGACATACAGCAAAAAGTAGGAGACATATTGGAAGACGTTGCAGAAATGTTTTAAAACAGATGTGTTTAAATGAAAACAGCCTTTAGAATATCTTTTCCTTAAAAATAATATGGAATAACAACAGTGCTAACTACACATGTAGCCATCCTAATTTCCTAAGCTTACTGTCCGGATGGAAGATAAGCCTGTTTCAAGGTAAACATTATCCTTCAAGCGATACAAATAGATCCTCTTGCTATCCTCATGTGTAAAGATAAATGACTCAGCACACACACTGCTAGTGTGGACTTACAGAAATGAAAGGAAGGGTTTAAAATGAATGACAGCACAGCTGCATTCTTTATCAGGAAATACAAGCATTTTTGTAAGGGAAGCTAGAATGCAAACATAAACAATAGACAAGTGAAGATATTTTGTCTAATAAACAGAAATAGCTGTTAAAATTGAGAAACTTTCCTAGAATACTGGTGTTTTCACTAACTACAAGAAAAACTCTACAGGAAAGCCCAAGGGAATTTTTCAGGAACTTAATGTTTAGAAAGAAAAGGTAAAAGGGTGACTCTCAAGAATGTTTAATATGCCTTTATTAAATTCTCAACATTTTTCTCTTCTGTATATAAAAATGTGTATGAAAAGTTAATGAAAATGACAGGTTGTAGGCATTATGTTGGCTGACATGGTGGTGATGTGTATTGATCCTGTCAATGTCTCAGAGTTGTTCACTTGCAATGATTGCTTTTTTGACTGTTCACTCAATTCTTGTTAACAAAAAATTCAGAGTGAGATCCATTAGTCTTCTCAATTGCTAGTGACTGTCAATGTAGAGTTTGTTTTTAGTTGGACTAACTCTAACTTTGCTAGATGAAAAGAATATCCATGAGGTTCCTGAATAATTCAGGAGTGACTCTAAGTCTGGCCAACAGCATTAAACTGAATTTATTCAACCATTTAGGCAGACCATAATAACAAAAGTTGACTTATTATTCAAGTAAGGGATTGAAAGGATAATACTTTTCTAGGAAATCTGCATGTTGGAGGTAGAATGTACAGAATCCTTTATTACTTTCCTTACCAAAAACACATGGTTCCTACTTGAAAAGGAGACATAAGGTGGACTCCTATGTTGGCCTAAAGGAAAAAGCATACAAACAACAAAAAGGTATTATCTTTCAATCACAGTAGCAGAGCCCTGTTTTTCAAGGGAATCAGGGCATTTTAAATACACACTCCTTGCTTTTTGCCTGAGCGAGCACACTTTGTATGCTGGGGATTACTGTGAAGTTTATCATTATAAATAATACTTCCAGACCACAATGAAAATAAATTTTGGCCCATCTTTATTGTTAGTTACTCCATAGTCACTTGTTGTATTGGTCAGAAAATATCATCTGTCTATCATTTCTAAGAAAATATAGTTGTTCTGTTATCTCATCCTAAAAGCTAAAAGCAGTGAAATATAACGTGCTTTGGCAGTGTAATTTATTGTACACAAGTGAAAACAGGATAAAATAGATATGAAATGAACCTAGTAAAATTAATGTGTGCTTTGGCAGCTCTTTGTTTATGAGATGGTTACACTAAGCAGTTTGCAAGTGTGGAAACATTTCCTTATTTTTTAACACTCTAAAACTTTTCCAAATAGTTTATAGGTTCAGTCTATCACCAATATGTATGTCAAAAAATTCACATTACTACTGAGAAGTGGAAATAGTTTTTTTGACAAGTTCATGCATGATTTACTGAAGGATCGACATTGTCACATAAATAACTGCTTCAGAAAGTAAACTAAATGAAGCCTGAGAGGTTTTAGCTATTGTATTCCAGGATTTCACATTCACTAATCTTTAAATTATGGTGAAAATGTGTATTTTACACTTATGAAGAGAACTTCACAAACAGAAGATTATAGCAAAATTGATTAAAGTGTAAAATTAAAGTATTATTGCATAGGACTGTATATCTCAGTTGTGGGCGATTTTTTTTTCTTTTCAACTGACAGTCCCTCTGTAACTCTGCTTTAGAATAAACTTTAGTGCAGTAAGAAGAGCTGTGCAGTTTAATTAGATATATTCAACAGGTTGAGAATCTTTGCATTTTGTTTGCTTTCAAACCTGACTGAAGATACTCACAATGTGACCTTCCAGGCTTCTGATCTTCCATGAGGAACACTACAAATCCCCAGCTCCCATTGACTTTGATAAGATTTGAATACCAGAATAATTTCTTAGGATGTGTACCATGTCTTGGAAATTCAGTTCTGCTATTGGATTTACATTTCTATAATCTGCTACTAAGGCTTTGTTCTTTCTTTCCAATGGTTTTGTTTGTTTGTGGGGGTTGATTGTGTTTTTTATTGTTTGTTCATTATATCAGTCCTCAGCCTTCAAACACTTTAAAGGAGAAAGAATGACAGCTTTTATTATCAGAAGACAGGAAATGACATTATGATGCAGCCAGTGAATCGTATTTCTCTAGACTTAAAGAATGGTGATCTCATTTACAAAGTACATTACTTTGCTTCACATTCGAAGAGGAATACATTAATATTTGGAAAATGACATTTCATGATTAGCTAAGCATGACACCTACACAGTCATTTCAAATAAGATTGCTTGTTCTCAAAATTGTTTTACTATGTCAAAGGAAACAATAGTCTCTCTTGCAAGTCTGTTTAAAATTGAAAAACAATTATTTAAATTCACTTTGACTTGCAGGCCTGACTTTTCAGTAAAGAAATCAGATCATCTCTGTATTTTCTTTTCTAATAATCAGCATTATATCTTATTTTCCAAAGACTTTCAACACTCTGTGGATTTGGAAAGCAATTTTCCTTGCTATAAGTATTAATGTTTCTGGTGAAAAATGATTTAAGAACATTGAAAAAGCTAATTGACCAGAGATTCACGTGCTTCTTACATTAACTATAAGTAGGATTTCAATGAATTAATACAGGGTGAAAAGAGACACCTTTTCAAGTTTTCCTCTGTAATCTTGGGACATCTCAAAAAAGAAGTAACTGAAGAGAGGAACATGTCTAGCGAAGTTCAGCACTACAGTAACTAAAGACAATAGACATCTGAAATAAAAGGAGCACTCACTGTGATGGGCTGGGCTTGCAGTTCAACTGTGTTCAAAGTTTTGAAGCTCATTTATTGGTCCAAGTCCTCACCTGAAGTACATCATCACATCTCCACTGGGTTCAGTGAACTAGATCACTACAGTGCGCTGTTTTCCTCAGCTCTAGTACCTAAGTTTCCAGAGACTAATATTTGAAAGGGCATTCTTTCAAAATTTTTGTCCAGACAGCTTTCAAAAATTACATGCTGGCACACATACCAAGGTCAATAAATGCATCAAATAACTACAGTCATGTGTTCACCTGTGATCAGGATAACAGTGTAATATGTTTTTCCTTTGTGGTAAATATATAGCTGTAGCTGAACTGAGTTCTGTGTTTAATTGTAATACCTAATTCTGTCATACCAGATGCTTAAAAAAACCACCACCAACAACAAAAAAACACTAAATGTAGAAACCGTTAAGCACGCTCCAGTGACTGTAGAAAGGGTTTCAAAGACAAATTATTCACTTTTCAATGTCAGAAATTCATTTGTTTCTAAGTTTCATCCTTCAGAGACCTTTGATCTGATTCTGATGTCCCATCTTGCAACTTCAATATGTATAATGTTGCTTCATTATTTCCTGACATCTTGCCTCATGGTGAGCAGGTGTAACTTGAAAATAGTATATAAAAGCAATCTCTAATGCTGTTTTTGACTCCTGAAAAATAATCTATTCCTGAACCATTCATCTGAAAGAAAACGTATGTTTTAGATCCTTGAAATTTGGAACAACTTTCTCTCCTGCTTTGGGATTTTGTGTGTGAAGCTGTTAGGCTCAAAGAAACTTTAAATTTAGTGTATCTATCCCATTTAAATGCACATGGAAGTAAGTATGTTCCTAGGGTTGCTCCAAGCTGGGTTAAAACCAGCAAAGAACCTAGGAAGAAAATGTACTTGCGTTTCATTGATGGCCATATTACTTGTCACAAAATACAGCTGTAGACAATATGTATATAATGTATTCCGTTTTTATTATTCCATTTTTACCCTGTTTGTGTCACTGTGTCACAGATTCCTGTTACAGGTCAGATTACTCTGCCTGAGGTCACAGACATCACAAACCAGAGTTGAAGTTACCTGTATTGGCCACCATGTGCCAGTCAAAGAAGGAGAGAGTGAGACAGAGAGGAAGAGAGAGGGAGAGGGAGAGGGAGAGGGAGAGGGAGAGGGAGAGGGAGAGGGAGAGGGAGAGGGAGAGGGAGAGGGAGAGGGAGAGGGAGAGGGAGAGGGAGAGGGAGAGGGAGAGGGAGAGGGAGAGGGAGAGGGAGAGGGAAGAAAAGGAAGAAAGGAAGGAAGGAAGGAAGGAAGGAAGGAAGGAAGGAAGGAAGGAAGGAAGGAAGGAAGGAAGGACAAACAAAAAGAAAGAAAGAAAGAAAGAAAGAAAGAAAGAAAGAAAGAAAGAAAGAAAGAAAGAAAGAGAAAGAAAGAAAGAAAGAAAGAAAGAAAGAAAGAAAGAAAGAAAGAAAGAAAGAAAGAAAGAGAAAGAAAGAAACCTTTTTGAAACCAGTCACAGATCATTATGACAGTAAGAGCAGCTTCTCTGAAATTGTGGCTTCTGAAATTGAAAACATTTTGACAACTTTAATGTAGCAGTTCTAAAGTATTGAAGCACTCCAGGATTATTAACCTCCAAATAAACTGCATCTTCTTTTGAAGACGAGTCTTTGATCAAAGCACTCTTTTGTTTATTTGCTTTTTTCCAAGTCAAATACCTGCAGTATATGAAATATCTTAACCAGAATTTTGCAGATGATAATTCAGATTTAGGAAAGCATAGGGGGGATAAATTTGCTTCATTTGCTGTACTTTGAGCCCAAGAGACATAAAAGATGGAATTCCTAGATTTACTAGGAATACTAGTAAAATGCTTAAATCACTTTTTTTTTTTTTTAAATTTCAAAACTGAACTGATTTCCCAAGATTGTAAATGTAATGATTCAGTCTGAGCTAGTATCCTTCCTACAGTGTTTTTTGACCCTGCTAAAATGATTTCTTTTCCTAAACCAGAATATGTGAAAGGAAAAATGATTCTCAACGTCATGTAGATATAGTTGGCATATGCAAAATGTCTATGTGCATTACACTGTAATTCATTAAAAAAAAACAACACTACAAACACTTTTTTATTCAGATTTTGCTCTTCCTTAGTCAAACTATGAACAGAAAAGACAGAAGAACAAACTCTAATGTCCTACTAATATTAAAAAAAAAATAAAAATCTTCAAGTGTTTATGCTTTTGAAGTTGAGTGAATTCTTTGCAAGTATAAGGCAGAAATTCCTTCATATTTACTGACACACTTTCAACATTTGTGTTGAAAACATTCCGTGTGTTCATTCTGCACCAGTATTTTCTCATGATGGAAATATTGGCCAAATCTGAAAATAACCTTGCATAACGTCTGTAGAAAAGTTAGTCAAACTGAATTTCAGAGTTAATGATCAGTTTGCCCATAGCAGTCAAACAGCTTTATGTATTATACTCTGTGCAAAACTATTTCTGTGCTTTTTTCCAGTTCAAGCAAAAATGAGAAAAAGGGAGGTTAGAAAATGAGAAAGACTCTTAATGCAATGTAAACCAGTAGGTATAAAAAACATTTTTCAGCAATAGAGCAGTTATTTATTTACAACAATTTGAGCTATTTAAAAAGTAATAACTGGTATAAAAAGAATTTAAAAAGAAGGAGCAGCAGCAGGTCATGAAACTAGAAGGCAGTATGGTTGCAGTAAATGATGTTAAAATAACTCTCAGATAATTCATTCACTAAATTTTAAAAAGTTTTCTTCTTTGAGGAACTGTACAGTAACCTTAATTTGAAATTTAAGGTAATTTAATCTGCTTCATAATTAACCAGTACTCAGGAGAAAATATTTTGTGGTTGTTATGGGGCCACAGTTACATTCCCAGGATGTTATTTTATGAAAAATAAGTATTATATTAAAACCTTTATTGTAGTTCCACAAACACATACAGAAGTCCAGTTCTCAGAAGTCATTACTGAAGAGTATTTCAAAAGAAAAACGTACATTTTCTGCATAATTAACAGTTTAAAAATTCCTACTTGAAATGTTTGAGTTGAACATTTCAAAGAATATTTTAATATTTCGTAAGTAAAGTAAATCGTTTCAGATTGGTGTAACATTGACTTCTTACCAGAGACATTTTAGCAAATGTTGGGTTTAAAGATGAAAAAAAAACAAACAAAAAAAAAAACCAAAAAAAAACCAACTTTGACAAACTCAAAGGTTTTGCATGAAAGGAACCAATATTGATGAAAATAACTGTCATAAATTAATAAATGTCATAATCTTAGTCATCTAATTTTGTTATGCAACTTGAAAGGGATTATGTTGTTAATTATTTTTACTATATAGAGATGTAGTTTACATAGTTCACATATGAATGATCTTTCTGCTGTGTTCTGTGTAGAAGTGATATTCTAAATAAATAAGACAGGCCAAAAACTGAGTGGGAAAGCAACAGAGAGTAGTTCGGTGGCCTTGTATAAACTACAGAAGCCTGAAAATATGTAAAAAGAAGCATGTCCCAGTGCTGGACCAATTAATGCAATACTGAACACAGCCTTTTCACATACAAAAAGCAAGCAGAGACCTTAACTGGACAAGAATATGTTTTAGAAATTACGCATGCTTGCATTGCATCCAGCTGAGGAATATTAAAGAGAAACTTTCAATGACAAATTTTGGTAATTCTCTAGTAGACAATCTCTTGCATCTCCCTTTGATTTATAGAGCATGAGCCATTGTCAAGTCTAAACAGGCCACTTGCCTAATCAAGTATGAACATTTCTGTATGGTTGTAACTACCTGTGGTGGTTTTACTCGGGTGAGCAGCTGCGCTCCACCAAAACTACTCTCTCACTCCCCCTCCTCAATAGGAAAGGGGAAGAAATCATGATGAAAAGGGCTCAAGGGTTGAGATAAGGACAGGGAGATCACTCGATAATTATCATCACAGGCAAAACAGACACAGCACAGGAAGATTAATGTAATTTCTTACCTATTACTAACAAACTAGGGCAGTGAGAAACTAAGCAAACTAAAAGGACCTTCCCCCCATCCACCCTCTGCTAAGTCCTCCCCTCAAGCGGCTCACAGGAACAGGGAATGGGGATGGGGTCAGTCTATAGCACTTCATCTCCGCCACTCCTTCATGGTCACTCTCTGCCCCTGCTCTAACATGGGGTCCCTCCCAGGGGATGCCGTCCTTCCTGAGCTGATCCTGTGGGGGCTTCCCACAGGCAGCAGTTCTTCAAGAACTGTTCCAACATGGATCCATGCCACAGAGTCCATCCATCAGGAGCAAACTGCTCCAGCACGGCTCCCCCCACGGGCAGCAGCTTCCCCCAGACCCCCTGCTCCTGCGTGGGCTCCTCTCCACGGGCTGCAGCTCCGGCCCGGGGACTGCTCCTGCAGGGGCTCTCCATGGGCCGCAGCCTCCTCCAGGCCACATCCACCTGCTCCACCAAGGGCTCCTCCACGAGCTACAGTGTGGAGATCTGCTCCATGAGGGACCCATGGGCTGCAGGGGGACAGCCTGCTCCACCAGGGGCCTCTCCACAGGCCGCAGGGGAACTTGTGCTCTGTGCCTGGAGCACCTCCTGCCTGCCTTCTGCACTGACCTTGGGGTCTGCAGGTCTGGTTCTTACTTCCTGCTATAGCAGTCGCTGTTGTGCAGCATTTCTTTTTCCCCTTTCTTAAATATGCTCTCACAGAGGCACAAACAACATAGCTTATTGGATCGGCTCTGGCCAACAGCAGGTCCCTTTTGGAGCTGGCTGAAACTGGCCCTTATCTAACATGGGGCAGCCCTCTTCTTCTCCCAGAAGCCACCCCTGCAGCCCCTGCTACTGAAACCATGCCATGTAAACCCAAGACTGCTAAGCACTTCTCCAGAAAAAAAAATAAAATAAAATAACGAGGACTTAATAAATGTTGCCTGAACAGTTGGAAACTTGTCTAAATCAGTGGGTATTATAACCACCTGCAAAGTAAGTTTGAGAATCTGATTTTCTACAGATAGGGCAGCTATTTGAAAGGCCTAATTACACTAATTATAATAAGCATTTCATAATGTTTCATCAAAAACACTGACCCACTCCGCATAGCAGGTGCTCATTAAATGTGGAAGGTCTGCTATTAATAATCATTTACCCCTTGTGGAAACTGTGTACTGTATGTAATAAAGATAAAATTTAACTTCCCCAGATAACTACCCAAGAAAATAATATTTCAATAAAACTGAGTGGAAACACCTTGTTATTTCTTCACATTCAATGAAATAAAGAAAAAATAGGGAATCATTGCAACTTGTTAATCCCTCAGAAACAAAATACTATTGCTTAAAAAAATATATCAAGAGTAGCAAACTATATACTGCAAAATCAAAAGCTAAAAGACACTGTACTGTAATCTACATCCATGTGCAGTATTGTTGTATGTAAATGCTATACAGTGTATACCTACTAAATGTATACTTACTAAGAGTAAGTAAACAAGCAGAAGGTTCTTTTGTTTGTTTGTTTGGTTGGTTGGTTGGTTGGTTTTTTAGGAAACAGACTTGGCTAATTCTCTGGTAATTTCATTAGGACAAGCTCTGTCCTATTAGAAGGCATCATGCATCATGAGTGAAGGGCTTGAGAACAGCCCTGCAGAGAAGGACATTGGGGTGTTGGTGGATGAGAAGCTCAACATGAGCCAGCAAAGTGTACTTGCAGCCCAGAAAGCCAACCATATCCTTCCTGGGCTGCAGGGAGGTGGTGGAGTCACCATCCCTGGGGGTGTTTAAGGAAAGATTAGCCATGGTGCTTAGGGACATGGTTTAATGGGTGATACTGGTGGTAGGGGGATGGTTAGACCAGATGATCTTGAAGATCGTTTCTGGCCTTACTGATTCTGTGATTCTATGAAAAGAAGTGTGACCAGCAGGTCAAAAGAGGTAATTCTCCCTTTCTGTTTCACTCTCATGAGACCCCATATAGCGTACTGCAGCCAGCTTTGGGTCCCTCAGCATAAGAAAGATGTGGACATGGACATAGAGCAAATCCGGAGGAGAACCATGAAGATGAACAGAGGGATGAAGCATCTCTCCTATGAAGACAGGCTGAGAGACTCAGGGTTGTTCAGCCCGGAGAAGAGAAGGCTCTGAGGAGACCTTATAGCAGCCTTCCAGTACCTAAAGGAGGCCCACAGAGAAGATGGGGAAAGACTGTTTATCAGAGAGTGCAGTGATAGGACAAGGGGTAAGGGCATTAAACTAAAAGAATGTAGATATAGATTAGATATAAGGAAAAAAAAATCTTTACTGTGAGGGTTGTAAGGCACTGGAACAGGTTGCATGGAGTTATGGATGCACCATCCCTGTAATTGTTCAAGGCCAGGTTGGATGGGGCTTGGACCAACTTGATTTAGCAGAAGATGTCCCTGTTTAGAGAGGCAGGGGTGGGGGACAGGAGGAACTAGATGCTCTTTAAAGTCCCTTTGAACCTCCAAACATTCTTTGATTCTATGATTGGTCATAAGTGACAAACCACAGAGAGCTTCCCCAGGCTATAGTGTTGAAATGTCAGTGATTTTTGTCATCCAAAATGACAAAATAATGTAATTCCAGTATTTTTTAAGTTAAATGTTTTATTCATCAATAATCAAATAATACTTTCAAGACTAAATTTAGAATATAAGTCTCCTTTCAATGGTTTCTCTCTGGCCTGCTTTCTCCTTTCTCCCTCATCTGCACCTTCATGACTGAATTTTTTCATTGTCAAATGTGGCTTTTCGTATTTTAACATGTTTTTACTCCGTTGCAAGATTCCCATCAAATCTACGTCTTTGCTTGATTGCTTTACAAAATAGTCTCTTTCTGCAGCTGTAGGGTATAAAACAAAATCAAGCTTCTGTGTAAGAAGATTTTTCTCTCTTATATTTTACCTCCTAATTGTTTTAGTGTTTTAACAGTTTGGAAACAGATATAAAACTTGCAAAAGAAACAGATGCAACTGTGAGTACTGGTGAGCACGTGGCAGGCATGCAGAGTAATCTCTTTTAAGTTGGGACCATTTAAACAAAATGAAGTTATTTTAATACTGTCAAATCTAAGAGCTTACACCTAGGGACAAGGAATAATAGTCATGCCTACTGTCATGTGTCCTGTAGTCTGGACAGGAATGACACTGAGAGAGGAGATTAGCAATATTCAGTATCTGCAAGTTACAGTCAGACAAATCCAAGTTAAAAAGATATTTGCTTTGTTTTGTTTTGTTTTGTTAAAGTGACATTTGTAAGAAATTAACAAAGAAAATGGCAAATTCTTCATCCTTTTTTTTTTTTTTGTCTTAAAATCAAGACGGAATATTTTACCAAAATATAACCTTTACTCAAATACACTTTATTGAAGTCAATAGATGGCTTATGGACTGTATTGTACAGGTCAGATAGTATATCTGATATCAAATCTCTTATATCTTAAAAAATCTATGAATTTACAAGAAAGTTACAATTGCTAATTGATTTAAGCCCCTTCTAACTGTTTTAGGTATGATTAAGTTAGAAGCAGTGTTAAGTATTCTAGCAGATCTTTTACATGTGTTAGACTTACTTTGTCTTTATTTCTTAACTTGTCAGGTCTCCTTTTGCCTCTATTTGATCTTTTTCTTATTTCTTTATAAATATTTCTACCAGTCCCCTCAATTCATTTAAATGGAGGAAGTTTGAAATATAAATCAAACAGTACAGAACGCTTGTCTAGGATAAATTAACATACATCTGAAGCCCTGCATTCTGCTTTCCCAGTAAAAGAGATCTCTCTCTTCTCAGTTATTTTAAACCATTAACAAGAGCAGGTCCAGAGGCCCATTTCTCAGAAAATGAATATGGATGTAGTCTGCTTAGCCCCAGCCACAAAATGAAAAAGCTAGAGCTCATGTAATGTGAATTTCCTGATGTTCCCATCATGAGCAAGCTCTACCCTCCAACAGTAAATACTACTGAACTTGAGGTTCCTTAAAAGGACTAACAAATCATAGTGCAGTGAAAGCCTGGGCAGTTGGAAATCTTTTCTGTATATCGGAGGAGATATTACCATGGCAGGAGAAACAGATACTGTCTAGACCCATTTCCTGCAGCTTATAAATATCAGTGCTCATGATTCCCAAGAATCATTGTATTGCTTGAGACCAGCTGAAAGTGAGTAAAATGAGTTGTAATTCTTATAGATTCACTGTTGGAGAATGCATTTTCCTGATAGATAATTTCAAAGAAATGCACTTTCTTGAAACACATTTAATATATTTTTAAAAATGCTTTTGAAATATTCTTTCAAACCCAGGTGGCTAATGCCACTAACAGATGTGCAAATTTTGTCTGGGGACGCCAAAAAATGCACTTTATTAAATTGTGCCATATGGCAGATGGGTAGGAGCTCAGTGGAGTATTTGCTTGATTACTCCACAGTTTCTTCAGTCCGAGGGAAAACCCCAGACTGTGCTCCCACAGATTCTGGGGATGCCAGTATGCATTTGTGAAAGAAAGAGGATTAAAACTAAACACCTCAGGGCTTCTCCAAGGATATCTACTCTGCATTGCTTAATTCCAAACCTTGTCTTCTTATGTCCGGATAAGAAATGGAATAAGGAGCCCTTTGGGCTAAACAACTACTTCCGCTGGTAAATGGAGTTTTTAGATCTTGCTATTTCATCTGTTCTACTTAAATAGCCCTTTAAAGTTTCACTATTAGCCATAATTACATTACAATAGTTATATGAAGGCTTTCACAATGTTTCCAGTTTTAAAACAGACTCCACTATCAAATGCAAAAGCTCTCATAAATCTAATTTCTTATTCTTAGTTTACAAAGGTCCCTGTGCTCCTTGGTGACTCATAATCTTCATATGAGTTGCAGCAGTCAAGAGACAGAGAAAGTAGTTTTATGTTGAACCAGCAAAGCAGTTATCTTAAAAAGGAAAGCCCACTTTATTCTGCTAATGCAAATTTTCTGCATTGGTGCAGACACAATAGTATGTTGAAAATCAAAGGAGAAAAAAAGTAGAAAAAGCCTAGATCTTTAATACCAAAAGTGACAAATAACCATCACAACTTAAAATGTTATCATGACTAGAGATGCTATTGATCTCAGTCCCCAGTGATGTTATGACATCGTCAATAAGAGCTAAATAGGAATACCCAGAAATCACCAATGTTTCCTGTGAAAGATTTGCAAACCCTAATAACAAATTATTTTATTTATTATTGTGAAAAGATGATGAAAATCAAGTAATATTTTTCTTATACATTATGGGAATGGTGTTATGTAGCAAATGGCACATTACAAATGGAGCTAGTAAGAATGTAAGTATAAAAATGGCTGCCACCTAACACTTTATTTATAAGAGCTTGTATTCAATTACCTATCACTTTGAGAAATTTCAGCTGTTGCAGCTAAAATTTCCCGTGTCAGCAAGTTCACTTCAGATGGAATATCTTTTGGTAAGTTTCTAAAAAAAAAAAAAAAAGTTTCCCTTAGAAAATTGTTTTGTCTGTTCCAACAATGACAGCAAGGGCTAATAATTGGTTTGTGTCACACTGAGAATAAGAGGCTTTGGAACTAGAGTTCCACTTTACCACTACTTTTGGCTCAGGAAAATAGATGTTTCATTGAATGCTTACCAAAATATGACCAACTTTTTAACCTGTCCAAAAAGTCTTGGTGTTTTTCATATTTCTGCTGAAAGCATCTGCCAATTACATAAATAGACCTACATAGTCTGGAGGCACTTCAGTCATCAAAGCTTGCAAATCCTTTGCTAAGGTGTCAATCTCACATTTCACTAGTATTGGTTCATAGAGAGTTAAAGCCATGTAACCCTACCAGCTACTCCAGTCAGAAAGGCTCTATTCTGAACATGCAATCTCTGCTCATGTATGGCTCAATATGTTTATAGTTTTGTTTTCTTTTCTTTCATGACCAAAATCTCACTAGCCTTCATGTCCTGATTAGTAAAAGAAGAATAATACCACACTCTCAACTCACAGGTAAAGTGGAAAATGATGTGCTTTCTGCCCTCAGAGCAGGGTCCAAACAGTTGGCAGTAAATAAAGCATATTTGTTGACAGCAAGGCTGCCAGGAAAAATAAATAAATACTGATACAGGCTGTTCCTCCCTTCATCACACCCAGTAAGGCAGAAATCCTGTGAAACAGAAAGTACGTGATTATTCAGTAAAAAAGACAGAAGAGAAGGATGTCCACGAAGGCTAGTTGTAGCACTGGAGATTTTAACCTCCTGTCCTGTAGTCAGCTGCCAGAGGGAGCTCCTTCAGGAGAGGATTTATAATTCTTGAAGTTGGCTCCTATTCTAGCTTTACTCTCCAGATAAGTTTTCCTCTCTCCCCTTCAACTGGAGGGACCCAGGGCAGATTGTGTCTTCAGAACTGAGCTGTCCTGCATGAGTTTTCTTCTCTGCAAGTGCAAGAATACTGCAAATGCATAAACTCATTCTGTAGGAACAAAAGAAAAGCATTAATTATTAAAAACAAGAGAAAAAACAAACAAACAAAAAAACAGCACAGCAGTAACATTGAAATATATATTTTAATGGTTCTTTTGCCATAAATACTCTGTGAATGTTAATGATACAGGAAGTTTCAAGAGCAGTCTAACTTTGTTTCTGAACTCATCTGGGACAAGAGCATAATTTGAAACAGCATGAAAATTTCCTAAAGGGTTGTTTTCCAAATGAAAGTCTAATTAATTTATTTGCAAAATAAATTCAGTACTTGCTAAAACTTTGAATAAGAAAGGGCGTTCTTTTATATAATGGTATTTTAATCTTTCTTTAGATACAAAAACATTCTGAAATACAAAGCAATCTGGATTTAGTATTTTTGAGGGCCAGCAGTGGAAGCTTTCTGAACTGTTAAAACAGCTTCATAAAGAGAGCTGAAATTAACCTGACATTTCTTATCTGAAAACATTTTTTCCACATGCAACTCAGCAGAGAAACTGGAGACAGCCATGAGAAAGAAAGAGACCAACAGCCAATCAAAGATTGGCATGACTGACCAACCAGGGGCTAATCCTGCTTCAAGGCAGGTGGCAAAAAGCAAAACTGCAGCTCTGCTTCACAGCAAAATGTTTGCACTGGGTATGGTGTTTGAGAGGAAAACAGTGGAGAGGCTTTGTAGAGACTGATGTGGTCGTACTGACAAATCCATCTGGTTTGCAACAGGACTTGCACAGCATTGCACTGCCTGCTTTTCACAGGCTTTCACCTGTGTGGAGCAAAAACTCTTCAGACCATGAATTTCAGTGGTTGTGCTGCTGAGAGGACTACGTCAGTACTGTGCTATTCTCTAAGTTATGTGTGAGTGCATACAAGAACTTCTTTTGAATTATTTTTAGTGTGAATGTTCACAGGAAGTGTAGAGACTATTCACCCATGTGATTTCATGCAAAGTAAGGATGCTGTTCCCAGTAGACAAATGGGAAATTGCTGTATGAGGATGGACGTGAAAAGTGGGTAACTACAGCTTCCTTGCTTACAGGTTCAGCACGGGGAGGAGATTTTTTGGGTGAAGATCCTCAGGCTTTGTGTGAATACATGCAGTGCACTATGACAAAAGCACTTCACTGGTCACCATACCCAACAGCAAAGGTCTGCTGTTGAGATGGTGTGGAGGGGAGCCTTTACATGCATTGCTTCTCTTCTGAGCACTTATGAGGAGGAATGTCTCATAGACTCAACTACAGAAAGAGCTGAACAGGTTTAAGAAGAGGATTGTTTTGATTCCCCATGGGGCTCAGCTCTATGTCACTGTGTAAACAGCTCAGCTTGTGTAAGGGACAGCTCCTGGAGAATGATCAGTGGGGCTCATATGCATGGAGCTCCCCATTAGCTCCTCTCTCAGCCCCATTGTTGCAGATTTGGCAATGACTAATCCAACTCTGCAGGCATTAACCTTTTCCACCAACAGAATCAGAAAGGAATGACAGCAAGCTCGGCTACGGATATCAAGCCAAGGACTCACCATATGGTGTTTTTGTTTCACACAAGGGGAAAGATTGCTTTAAAGACCAAGGGCCAAATTCATCCCTGGTGTAAGACTATTAAATTCAGTAGTGTTAGATCAAGCATGAATTCAACAACAAACTAATTCTATGTGATGGGGAACAGAAGTCAAGAGTTTTTGTTTGTTAGTTTGTTTTTTTAAATAGCCCTAGGATGTCTGTAAGGTAAACTCAGATGAGCCAAGTTTATTTTTTTTATGTCTAACTGACATCTGTTCCCTAAAAGCCTGCAGCAGACTGGAACAGTTTTCCAACCTTTTCCCCCTCTATTAACCACTGAGAACTTCTGCAACAGCCAGAGATGGTGAAAAGGCATGTTTCGTATGAAAATGGACACTACAAATGACCCAGCAGACATAACTGGGTTAAAACACTGTTGTAGTGGTTTTATGCTCAAGAAAGGAATATGACAAGAAAACTTTCCAACAATGAATTGTGAATTTTGTTAAAGTTCTGTTAGAGATCTATTAACATCAACAGCAGATGTGTTTTAGCATCATTGCTGTCACCACGTGCATTAATGAAATGAGACCTGGGACAATAGATTGTGAGCTAGCCAAACTACTGACAGTCTAAGCCCCTCTTTTACATTTTCAGAGCATTTGATGTGTAGATCAGTTACAGAGCCTATTTCCAGTCTTCTCCTATAGTGCAGCAGCTATGACATGCAGAACCCCCATAATGCAGCCCTTCAGTTAAGTGCACATTGGTACACTTTTATCTTTACAGCATGTTATCTCATTTTTTCAGGTTACTGGAGTGAATTGGTTGAAATGTAAAGAGCAAGTGAGGAACCTGGCTTTTAAACTTGATGAGTTAATAAATAGATGGGAAAAAAAAAAAAAGGTTGTTAACATGAGTCGGGTTGTCTAAACTGACTACTGCTATAGGATAACTTAGTAATAATACCTGAGAGCGATTTTAGAGGAGCTACTTGAAGTCCAGAATAATGGCTTGTGAAGCTGTACTCAAGATAATGTAAATCACCACTAATTCAACAGAAGCCAATGAATTTAAATGGCTATAAATCCAATAGAAATGTGATTGGGATCAAGTCCAGTGTATCTTTTGTATAAGAGGAGCTATTAGGTATATTAGAACTGAATTCAGGAGAAAAACTGAGAAGTAAAGTAACATGGCAAAAGCCTCTACAACATCAATGAGGGATAAGACCTGCCTGCAGAATCAATTTTTGATTGACAAAGCATAGACAGATGGGATACATGGTTTAAAAAAAATAGGTTTTCCTGTGACTCTGGCTGTTGCTAAGTGGCAGAGTGGCTCCACAAAACTGAGAGCTGAGTTCACAACACAGTTCCATCATTCTCATAAACTCCTGTGAGAGACCAAAGAATGGTCCTGGTGGACATAAATTATTTATATCTTAATCATATTATTGATTCTGGCCCTAAATTCTATGTAGCCAGGAAAGGGAGGACTGCCTCAGAAGTGAAAGGAGATCCGCTGAAGGTGCAGTCTGGTAGAGCAGGACATGCAGCTACTGCAAGGAGTGAAGCCAAAGGAACCAGGGTTTGTATAAATCCTTCAATGTCCTGATATTCTGCTGAAAAAATTAAGAGAAGCACAGAACATTTTAGCTGTCAGTGGCTACTTCATGGCTGTCAGAGGTCTCCTTTATTCAGGTTCCAGCTGACGCCCCTTAGCAAGAAGAGTTCAGAGCTTCCTGTCTTTGAAGCTAGCAATTTCTACAACCATCTTTCTATCCAAGTGAAAATTCAGTGTTAACAGTCCTTATAAGTGATTGCATGCAATAGAAATATTTATACTAAGCCTAATAACTCATTTACCAAAACATTATTCCACTAGTCTGGGGAACTGTGAGATAATCTGGGGGGCTGCCAGCACCACTGCTGTCAGGGAGTGTGCATGACCATTTCCTCTGGTTGTTTCATCCTCTGGAGCTCCACCACTTCCATCAGCCTCTGCTGCTGCAGAACCTCTCAGCCAAGAGACCCCGACTCACACAGCCTCTGAGAACTTGTGATGACTCCTCACTGCTGTCTGTTGAACCTAGTTGACCCCTTGTAGTACCACCATGGTCTGAACTTGCTCCTTTCTCCTAGTCTCCCCCTAAGAGACGACCATGGCTCCCAGTACTGACTGGTATTCTGTGCCACCCAGTTTTTCCTGCATTACCATCATGGAACTGCTTGGCTGGCACACACAGACCACATTACCACCTTTCTCAATGCTGCTACTTGCCCAGAGATGTATAAAGCATCACCTTCTTCCCAGATTTTTAAGTCTTTAGCAGACAATACTACGTCTTGGAAAATACAAGTAAGATGCAGAATTCAGGGAGCCAATGCTGTGCTGTTTATTGAAAGTGAGGATAAGCTGTTGCCGTAGCCTTATGCTGACAGCATCAGTGTCTGCTTGCAGGCTCTTTTCATTGAGCAGCAGTAGTGGCAATGAGTCCATATTTTGTCTGATTCAAGGGCAAATGATTTTAATCATACTGACATGTCATGCACTTTGCTCAAGTACTCTTTTGCCAAGTACCCTAACAACCGGCAACCAGCAACTCTTTGATGCTTGCATTTAATTTGCAGAATGTACATTCACAGTTGAAATATTATCTCTGTATTATCAGGAAGTAATGAATATATTTGGCAGGCAGTAAAGGCCCTATAAATAAAGATACTAGATTTCTTTCACACTCAAGGTTTTAGACAACCCTCCTTTTCTGTCTGAGGTTATTAAGAGTGTATTTTTTGTTAAAACTTATAGCACATATGATTGCAGGAAACAAGGTCAGGCATGCATATCAGAGAGGGCCTTTCTTGGCTGGGATCTATCTGATCCTTTCTGAATTAATTTTTCTCTCAGATATATTTTCTTTTCAATAAATTTATATTTTTGTCAGTCTAGCTTTATTTTGGAATCTTTTCCAAAGCCTTTAGATGCTTTGGTTGTGCCTTCCTCCTTTTTTCCTTTTTTTTTTTTGTTTTTCTTCCATTAGTATTTTTGTTTTGTTTTGTTTTTATTCTTTTTTTCCATACTCCCTGTATAAGAAAGGTGTTAGAATTACTGATAAATCATCTCAGGCATTGAAGAAAACCTAGATGGCACTCTGAGGAACAGTCTCTAAACAGGGGAGCTGAAAGCAGTGGGAAAAGAGGAAATGAAGCAAAGGCTTTGGGACTGCTGAACAAATTCAAATGTGTGCTCTGCTTCCTTGATGGCATCTGTTGAGACATAAAAAGAATAGAAAACTATAGAAAAAGTCTATGCAGGCAAGCAGACACAAAACCATTATATTTTAAAGGAAAGATTTTCATAGCCTACAAGGGGAGAAAAAGGAAATGGTTCAAGAAATATCTTCCTATATCCTTTAATCTGTGCCATCACATAACTTTTTTTTTCCCCCTCCTTTTTCTTTTCTGTTACTGTAACATAGTAAAGCTGTGCAACACTGAAGACTACTACCATGATCCACTCCATCTCTGCTCTGATTGTACCATTAATAATTTTGACCAAATTCTTCATTCCAGGATGCCTTGGCATATACAGGTTTGTGGCTGTAGCTACCAGTAACTTGTTTTGAGGACACAGAATACAGTAGAATTAATCAACGGAATTGTTCCTAGGCATCACTCACAAATGTTTGAGACTGTGGTACAAGCCAGATGATTCCCATAAAATAGCTGGAAGTTTCCTAGGTCGAGCAAGGGCTTCATCTACATCTTATCTGCATTTCTCACTACATCTCAGAAACGTTCCCATGGAATTTTCATGAAAACCAAAATTTGGATAAATATCCTCACTGTGGTAGAAAACTTGTGACAGTTTTTGAAGAAATCAAAAGAAAATGCAGGGGATTTGGAAATCATTTCTTGTTACCTGGGAAGGACCAGCAATACACCATACTTTGTGTGATCAGCATGAATGTTGCATACATGCCCTTCAATGCAAAGTTAACGTTCTGGGTGTAAATGCCCAGATCTTGTAAAAAATAATTAATGGTATTATAGGTTATGCTATCAATTGTGCAAGGGTGGGCTGATAGGAAGTCTATATTTAGCTACCTAGAAACTTCTGTGTTTTTGAAAATGCGGTTAACCAGATTAGAGGGTTTGTTGTGTTTGTTTCTGATTCCTATCTTAACTGCGTACACTATTTAAAAGAATTATGCTTGCTTATAATGTTTCTTCAGCAGGCATATTCATTAGTTGCTGAAATTTTACCTAGCAATCAAAAGTGGGTGAATGGTCATTTTGGTTTGTCCTTCTGAATGGAAGTGATTAGGACACGGGTATTTTATCAGCCCTAGGTTAAGATATGAAAATTCTGCATAATTCAGCTTGTTTTAACTTATTGACAAACCCAACCTCATTCTTGCTTTCTTTAAGAAAATAAATGTAACATTATACTGTTATTTCGTATTCAGTCAAAATAGCAAATGCCCTGCCTACTGCAAATTTAAGACACAAGTAGCTGTGTCCTTTTAAAGTTATGAGCTGAAAAAACTATAGAACTATGCTATTTTCACTGAATGTCTCTAAAATAAATTTAAAGAACCATGGAATCAGATATCCCCAAAGTTAAGTGAGAAATTGAGCCCTTTCCATAGGTTTGCATCTGCTGATAGTCATTGGTACTGCAGCACTTAATCATGACCTAAATCTTTTTAGCTTCTTAACCCTGGCTAGAGAATGAATTTGCATCACCAAAGAGAAAAAAGAACGAAAAAAATAAGAGAAACAAAGTCAGATTATAAAATGCGTATGGTAGAATTATTGAAGTAACTATTCTCTGATGTAAATGAACGCACTATATACCTTCAGCAGCTTTTGATTTGACCTTTGCATCGTTGCTTTTCTTCATGGGCCCTATATAAGTAAACAGCTGCCGGATGAGGAAAAAGTAACCGGCACACATCCACACATTCAATCTCAGTTCTTTGTTCCATCAGTTATTCTTTAAAAAGTGATGAAAGTTCTGCTTCAGAGGACTACACAGATTTAAATTGTTTCTTTAAACAGAAATTTGGAGGAAGAAGCAACATCAATATACTTCTGTGGAGGAGGAAAATATATATATATTTTCTTTAGTCTTTGCTTCATTTGTTTTAAAAACATATGTGGATGCTCAGACTTCTGTTTATGCTACATGAGCTGTGAATTTTATCTTCAGTGCCTAATCTGAGTCATATTTTGTGAAGCTGTTTGCCACAAAATGGTGTTCTTTTCTTTACCCATTGTTTTGTCTTCAGCCTTAATGTTGCCAAACATTATGCATGAGATCAAAGAGGCTGTGGGACAAACCTCGTAACACTATGCAAATGTTACCTAGATGAGTTCAAGTTATTAAGACGAAAATAGCCAACATTTATTATAATGCTATCAAGCTGAGTTATGCCCACTTTCAGATTTAAGTGAATTGTGTATAACTCCCACATTACAGTCTACTGTAAACTACAGCTTTTATCTCCATTACTTGGTAGTTGAATCATTTCTGTTATGATTTTCACTAACAGTTATGAATCTTTCCTCCATTAACACCCATTTCAGCTTTATTTGCAATTCCATTGTCTGTTTCCTTCCCATGGTGAGCAGTTTGTATATCTGCACTACTAAACAGTGTTTATTGCAAATAGAGTTTCTTCCCTCATATCAGTCACAAGTCCCCTAAGTTTTGTCTTCTTTACAGTCTGCAGCTTTTTGAATCTCTTCTGCTTTGAATCAATTAAATCTGTGACTCTGGAAAAGACACTTTTCTGTTATTTTTCTTACTATATTCACTGTTTTTGTATATATATATATAAGGTAGTGAACTGTGTGACTGAAAATATCATTTTAACAATATTATTTCAAGTACTTTAATATTCACGTTTATGTTGTATTCATTTGAAATGCCATCTCAGCTCCAATGTCTCACTAGTGCATTGAAATAAAATTTTTAATAAATGAAATACTCCTATACCTACTTCTCTCTCAGTGAAGTTAGGTTAGAAAGTTATTTTAGTATTAACAGCCTGGAAGTTTACTGAATGTATGTGTGTCCGTACATGTGTGTCTGTGATGGAACATTTATGATAGCTATATTATCAGTTCTATATTGTGTTTGACAATCACAGTAGCATAGCTTTTTCTCTGTATTGATCTTTGTAAATAGAGGCAACATGAAAGATTCATGGATAGTGCATTTTGTTTTGTACAAGGCTAAAAGAGTGTTTGGGTATACCTTCTTTCCTATTTATATACTCAGTATATTGAGTTTTCATATCTTTATGTATATACATAATGTAAATATTTACACGCATATAAATTTACATTTTTATGAAAATATTTAAACATGTGTGTGTATAAACCTACATTTTCAAGTAGCAGAATAAAACAAGAAATTCATCATCTTGGTAAATGTGTCTTGAATGGTTTTAAATGGAACTGTAGAGCTTCTGTTTCTCCTAATCCTACCTTAAAACAAAAGAGAAAACAAACCATTATGAAACAAAAGTCAGCATATGGACATTTTCTGTGTGGTCCATAAATTTTATAGAATATCTACTTTTAGATATCTGGCCTCTGAGAATTCAGGTGTTAGAAAAGCCTGAACACTTTCAGAGAAAAATCTACAAATTAAAATTGAATTTTTAATAGTGTGCTACAAAGCAAGGCTATTAAGGTATACCAAAGCTAGTCTCAGTCATGTAAAGAGATTTGATAGTCCAGTATGGTATACTCCAGATAGACACTTCAAATTGTGTCAAGTTTATTACTAGCTAATATGCCTTTGAAGCGCTGAATGGAGAAATAACCTACTGGTTCCATTCAAACACTGAAACTGCACTCAGACAAGTGAGTTTTCTAATTCCTAACAAAAGTTTTGTTATCTTATGTGACCTAACATGTCACATATTAAGCTGGTTAAAACAAAATTCAGCTTTTTAAGGAATGCTAAACAAATCTGAGAGCAAGTATAGATCCACACTGAGATTTTAGTAGGCAAAATTGTATGTCATGTATAGCAAACCACAATAATCCCAGAGCAGCTGAATACACAGGAGCAGCCTTCAACTGATATCTTACATTTATTGTCTAGTGTATATTGCCTTATATCTCCAAAACAGATTTGTTTGTGTGACGAACTTGTCCTGCCACCCACTGAGTATACATGCACACACATACAAAATAGTTTATTCTTCACATAACATCCTGTCACCAATTCAACTGCATAACAAATGGCTGAAAGAACAGTGCTGACAGGACCAAAAAGTTTTTTATATGTAAAAATTGGTACAGCTACTCCACAAATGACCTCTTTCCAGCATCTGTTGTCATAACTGTGGGTTAGGCTTTCCTATGATCCTAGCATCATAGGATGCCAAATGAATTAGCTAAGAGTACAAGCTGTTGCTAATGCCTGTCCCTTCCAGGGCACAATTTCTCAGTTCTCCACCACTCTGAAAAGCTATGATGCTGTTTGTAACTCTGCCTCTGAGTCTCAGATACCTCATATGTGTTTAAGTTGTGAATGCTGATTTCTGAGTTTTGCATACTATCTTTAACAAGTATGCTTTATATCATTCATGTATATGTCTATGAAAGGTTGCTGATTTATGAGGACTTGTAGGAAGATGGAACAAAGAGTTTATAACTCCAGGTTCTTTGCATTTGCTTGCATGATTATTATTTTTTTCAAAAACAAAATAATTTTACCTGCATCAGTTTTACCATGCTGTGTACAACAAGCATATTGCCTTTTTGTTTGTTTGTGTGTTTATTTGTTTGTTTGTATAGCCATGAAACCATGGTTTTCACAAAGACTACCACCACCTACCTTCATGAATCATTTCAAATATTCTCTTTTAATTAATTAATTATCCTTGGGAATCCTAATGGAGCTGCACAGAAAAACATATTCTTTTTACATTTTCATCTTTATTTCCCTCTGGTGTGACAAAGATAAAATTCTGCTTCAGACATCTGTGCATCTTTCCCACCTGCTTTCCTTACACCTCTGTGTTCTGTAGATACTTTTTACTGCTCTTTCCATTGGCATAGGCTCCTTTTCAAAAGATGGTCAGAGGTTTTACATACAGTTTTCTAAATGTTTGGATTTAGCTAGAGATGACATTAGATACCCTTTGCCTCTTCCCTGTAAATGACATACAAGGAAAAGGGTCTCATCAAGTCCTGATTTAGTTAAAGATGCTATCAGCAGTCTAAATCATGTAATCCTTGGCAATTGCTGAGCCTAAGATTAAAGCAGACTACTCTGTTCAGCAAGATATTCTGTCTGCCACAGGAATTTGAAAAGTACAAATTATATCTCCAGACCTACTGTAAAATCTTCATCAAAATACAATTTGCATATCAGCTGAATTAAAAAAAAAAATCCCTTCCTGCCTTACATCAAGCATGGCTGTTTTCTAGAGGAATGCTGCCATCATGGACAAGTACACAGATGAAGGCACTTGGGGGTTGAACACAGTAACAACTGTTTTAAGTGAAGATTTATGCAGAAGTTGTTTTTCTTCTTTCACCAAAACAGATGATTGTAGAGTGTTTGTAGGTTATGGTGCACCTTTCCCTTGTACCAGATTAACCATGTAGGTATTCCAGTCTGCTGTCGAGAGTACAAAATGAGTGAACATAGTTCCATTACATAAACTCTAGTAGTTGCATCTGGCAATATGAACTTAATATTATCCACTGTCTATTATACTTCAAAATTCCACTTCAGGACCTCATTACACTGTTACTGCATCACGACTTTTTAATATGTTAGTACTATTAAGAAGTTTCTATGGTCACATAAAACTTCTCTGTAGTTCCAGCATTTGCTATAACTCATATAACTCATGCGTAATGAACTCATACGCATATTTTAGGAAAGATAATAAACTGCATATGAGTTCATTAAATATTTTCCATGGACATTGAGTACTCTACATTTTCCTGGCTTCTTTTCTCAACTTTGTATGCAGTTGAAAATACACTTTTTTTTTTTTTTTGATATTTATATTTACTCATGACCTCTGTCCATTTTGCTAGGAGAAAGGGAAATCCAAACTGAAATTTAACAGAAAACAGTTTTAATTCTGAGTCCTGAGATCTTTGCACATTACAACTGGTTAGCAAATATCTGAGTGTTATTTCTTTCCTGATCATTCTCTAAATGTAATTTTGAAATACTCTCTGAAGAATAATCTTGCATGTGTTTAAAATTTATGAAGCTTCCTTTATTAAAAATATGTAAAAGTTAAGACATTTTAGCTTTAATCTCTTTTCCCAATGTATCATTTATTTCTTGATGCTTAGTATATTTTTATAACCTCTGATGTCTTATTTTGTGAATGGAAGTTTACAGTTCCAAAAAGTTCACTTCAGAATATCCAGTAGTATATGTTAACATCATTACAGCCTTTCTTTGATTCTCATGTCTAATGCTAGATCCAAAAGATAACTTTTAATTCCAGGAATGTATGTATTAAACTGGATCTTTTACTCAGGTGTTAATAACCTTTCTTCCCTGCACTGTACATGAAGAGGATTGGGAGCAATGGGGATCACAGCAACTAGCATGGCAGGCTGGAATAGGAGGAAGATAAAAGAAGCATCTGGGATTTAAGAATTTATTTTAATAACTGGGATATGAGAGGTTTAGGTAGATTGTGATTTAATGGCCAAAGTCTCTTCTTTGTTCCTGCCAAAGGAGAACAAGATCAGTCCTGTTATTTGTGGTGCTGTCCCTTTATAAAAGTTTATGGGTTATGATGTGTGGGAGATCTGGGAATAGAGGCAAGAAATCAAACTTGCCCATTGTGCTCCTCAGATCAACTGCCTGATCAAGCTATGCACCTCTGTATGCTGAACTGCGAAGGGTAGATAAATAATTTCCATTTTTCCTGCTGCCACTATAGCAGAATATAGTTCAGGATTAAGTTGTTTCACACAAAGGAATTTCACTGTGTTAGACCAAAGATTAAGCTGGCCAGCTGAAGGAAGGGGAAATTGGGAAGCACTGGATAGTCTAAAACTGGGTCTAATCAACTGGCTTCTTTGGTGGACCATGAAGTGCCCAGTTTAAGACTCCTGATGTTAAATTTAACTACAACCTCTTTCTTTGAAGATGGTGTGGCATCAAAACGGAATTATAGTTACAAATTGAGCTCATCTGGCAAAAACTGTAGCAATTATGGATGGATTTTTTTTTATTTTTCTAATCCCTGGTTAGCATTCTACCTTTTGAAGTTAGTTTTATTTGAAGAAAAGCATTTGACTTCCTTTCTTTTTCTCTCCACAAAATCTGTAATCCTTGCTAAAACTACTAAAAGGAAAATTTTCCTTCAGAGTAGGAGAAAGCAAACTGCTCTCTTTTGTTGATTGGTAATTTGTAGAGAGCAGCAGGAAGCTATCACTTACTGACTGTTCACACATTTAACAGGCACTTGTATTTTCTGACACCATGTCAGTTCACTTTGCCATCTTGCCTGGAATTGATGGTGGTATTCCACGATAAATACCAGTGTCTGCTGATTGTCATTTCTGGTGACCAGCCGTGAGCCAATATTTAATTACAAATTCCGGTGCATCATCATTATGTGTATTATGCAATGTGGCACTGTAATATGGACAGCTACTGCCAAAGACATTGAAGGATGCACATACAACACATTTTCTGGCAGAAATGTATCCTCTTATGGTCCTCCTTCGATGTCAGCCAGAATGGTACTGTCTACTGGATATGTTGAAAAGTTGTTCATGACACAACTTCACATCTGTTCTGAAGTAAAATGAAAATCAAAAATAACAGAAAAAGGCAATTTTGATTAATGTCTCTATGAGCATTTCAAAACAAAGACATTTCTGGTCATGTACTACCATGCATCTGCACAACTTTTTCATTAACGCTGCAATGTCAATACATACTGTATATTATGTATATACATTTATGAAGGAAACAGAGTGAATAGAGTTTGTGTAAGTGATAGTGTTCAGAAAATTTTGCATTCTTTTGATATTCCTCTGAAAAATTCAATCAGCATAAGCACAGACCAGCTTATAATTCCTTTGAAAATTAGAGCACGTTGGGGTTTCAAATGAAATGAGAAATGTCTCTTGGATTTACATAGCAGAAGCCTGCTTCCAAGACAGCTGCAGATATCAAACAGAATATAATTAGGGTGAATTAAATCATTCTAGGGCAATAATACCACATTCCTCCAAAGAAGAAAAAGAAACTATTTTAAAATAGTTTCTCTAACGAGTTATTTGTCTGTACTGCTTCTTAAAGATGCCTATTTGGGGACCATTTATGTTGCAATATGGTATGCAGTGCTTTACCCAGAAATCATTTTAAACACTTTGTATTTCTCTGATGAACATATTTGCAAGATCAATAGAAGACACTAACTTCACCAGGTAAGGGTTTTTATTGTTACTATTTTCTTTTCTTTTTATATGAAGACTATTACAGACACTCCCCTTGGGATGCTCAGTTTTAAAACAACAGAAACAGTAATATTTTGGTGAGATGTAGCTCTATTTTAATTCCTTGTGTAGATATTTAGGACAAGAACTTGAAAGGATTTGTCAGGTTCTAAATAACAAAAGAGAGATTTCAAAATCTCTACAATGATAATGAAATATGAGTTCCAGTAAAGTGGTACAAAAATCAGCATGGAGAGAAAACGGACAGACTAAAGAAACAGCAAAAAGGCTGTCCATCATGAAAAGTGTAGTATAATTTTTATGGTATACCATGTTGATGTTGTTCAAGACATAATTTCTGTATTGCTGAATTCTCTGTGGCTTGCTACACTTCTATAAGAGCTGGTGTTTGACCTGATGTACTTATAGTATAATTTGATATGATATCCTCAGCCTTTTCTTTGCTCCTCTGTCTCTGAAGGTGTATCTGTCCTGCAGGTGAGTGAATGGTACCTTGAGAGTGAGCTCAAACCTGCTAGGCTCTCTTGCCAGCTCTTGTTCCATTTAGCTGGCTTGTTACAGCTCTGATTTGAAATGTCCGCCTGGGCTTAGGGCTGTGCTCAGAATAAGAGCTGTTGAGCCAGCTGAAGAACAATCTGCCCCACCAGTTCTGGCTCACAGCCCACAGAGGTCCAGCCAAAAGGCAAGTCAAGAACCAAGAGCTTGAGCTTTTCTCCTTCCAGGGCTTGGTGTCTGGTTTAAGCCCATAGTGAGTACAAACATCTGCATGGACTTTGATCCATCTTGAAAGACCTTGTCTACAGGCTCCTACTGAATATAGCATCCTTTCCCCAGGGATCTGGTTTAGCTTGTTTCTCCCAGCAGCTCAACCAGAGTGCTGGCATGCTCAGTTGTCTGCATCTTTGAGGTTTTCCAGCACTCAGAGGTGAAGGACCTCTTCCTAACACACAGGTTTCTCAGTACAAAACACTAAGAGAGATTAGAACTTTTCTCTGTGTACTGGTAATACAGATAGCTGTTCACAGAAATAGACTAATTACTGCAGTTTGCCAGAGATCAATCTTGTAAATACACTATCTTAAGAGACAACTGTCTTTATATATTTTTTTTCCCCTGCTTTTCTTTTATTTGAAAGTTTTTGTTTGTTTGTTTGTTTGTTTGTTGGTAAAGCAGCATGGGAAGAAATATATGGATGAGCCCTCTTCATTTTCTAGGACTTTATCATTTTTCATGTTTTACTGTTTCTTCCAACCTGCTTTAATATTTAGGTCCTTTGACAGATTCCTAAAATGGCTAAGTGCTGGGTCCTGAACTTTGGTCGAAACAACCCCATGGAATGCTACAGGCTTGGGGCAGAGTGGCTGGAAAGCTGGGCAGAGGAAAAGGATATGGGGATGTTGGTTGATGCTCACCTGAACGTGAGCTGGCAGTGTGCCCAGGTGGCCAAGAAGGCCAATGGCATTCTGGCTTATATCAGGAATAGTGTAGCCAGCAGGAGCAGGGAGGTGATCGTCCCTTTGTATTCTGCTCTGGTGAGGCCGCACCTTGAGTACTGTGTTCAGTTTTGGGCCCCTCACTACAAGAAGGACATCAAGGCCCTGGATTGTGTCCAGAGAAGGGCTACAAAGCTGGTGAGGGGCCTGGAACACAAGTCCTGTGAGGAGCAGCTGAGGGAGCTGGGGTTGTTTAGTCTGGAGAAGAGGAGGCTCAGGGAAGACCTTATTGCTCTCTACAACTTCCTGAAAGGAAGGTGTGGGGAGCTGGGGGTCAGCCTCTTCTCACAGGTAATTAGTGATAGGACAAGAGGGAATGGCCTCAAGTTGCGCCAGGGGAGGTTTAGGTTGGAGACATTCTTCTCAGAAAGAGCTGTCAGGCACTGGAACTAGCTTCCCAGGGAAGTGGTGGAGTCACAGCCCCTGAGGGGGTTTAAGGAAAGGTTGGGCATGGTGCTTAGGGACATGTTTTAGTGGGTGATACTGGTGGTAGGGGGAAAGTTGGACCAGATGGTCTTGAAGGTCTTTTCCAACCCTAATGATTCTATGATTCTAAAATGATTCTGTGCTTTCACAAGCTATCCATAGGTCCTTTTTTTCAGCATTCTTCATAATTCCATTTGTGCAGGAGATGGATTCAGATTACTTTAGCTTCCCTCTCACTTTACACTCAAAACATAGCACTGAACAGCAGTAGATCAGCGTTAGAAAAATCAGCATTTATTTCTTGCCTCACCACAGGATGCTTTAAAGGTTTACCTCAGCTGTTGCCTCATAGCAAAATCCCATGAATAGCATGTTCATTTGAACATATTCAAGATTTGCTGTTTTACAAGGCTACTATATTGGATTTATTTTATTTGGGAAGTTATGATTTTTATGACAGTTAATTTTTTTCCTTCATTCTTTGCACATGCTGTCTCCTCCGTAGGAGCAAGGTTTAGGGTAGACTCAGAGAAACAAATGAGAGTGTTTTTACCTAACAGTGCCCTTCTAACAGAGAAAACTAATACTGCTTGTCCAAAATCGGCTTTTATTGACCTGTAGTGGCCTAAGAACAATGAATCTGCGTGTGCAAAGTATTCCACAGCCTGCAGCAGAGGCTGAAAATCTGTTCAAGATCAGATACATGACTAACCTCAGGTTAAGAATAGTCTGATCCACTTCTGGAAGAAACTTTTTGCCCAGGTATACACAAAGTCTGCCTCTCAGGACAGACTAATGTATATAAATGCACGCTTTGAGTATTCATATTTGTTGTATGCATTTGGGCCTGCCCCATTCAGCAAAATCCATTAGAATTTAAATAATATTATAAAAATAATAATAATAAAACAAATTAACAAGAAGAATATTCTGGCAGGTTATTTTAGCTATGGAAATACCTTTAAAGTTTATTTAGCTGATGTAGGTAGAAGGTAGAATGTTGGAAGAAAATCAGTGGGTTAAAGATACAATCAATTCTTAGATTTTTTTTTAATGTTTTAATAGCTGTTGTGTAGTAATGACAAGTGCTGTAAAGTGCTCAAAGTGAGGTAGAGCATTTCTCAACCTCAGAAATATCCATTTTTGTGTAGTTGCATTAATAATACACTTGTGCAGTAGCACTTTCATTTCACAGATGTTTCTTCAATGACAACCTGACCAAAGACATTCATGATTCATCTGCACTTATTTATGTTAACTTTATTCATATGTGCGATATTTTTATGACCATTATATCAATTGATGGATTATTTCCTGTGTCATCACTAGATTCCTGCTGTAGTTAAAGTAACTCAGTACACTGATGAAGCACTTCTCAAGGTACAGAAACATCAGAACAAAGGGATAAAGTGATTCATCTGCGGAGAAATAACTATGATCGATATGCAGATCTTCAATGAATGAATTTTTATCCTGTGACTTCACTGAATGAAAATAACAGTCCGAAAATCAAAAAGCTGGAAGAAGGAAGATTTTTCCATTTCTTGAGGGAAGTGACCCCAGAAATTATACACTTTCATGTTCAGTTTCCACGCACAGTCAATATTAGGTGAAGTATTTTCTTTAAGGATGTGAGTGACACCTAGCTTCCAAAAATTGCACTCAAGTGCAGAGGGAAAAGGTGAAAGACCTAAAAATCTAACAAAAATAGCCAATAAAAGGATCAAGAGATTTTTCCAAAGAGAAAAGGTTGTTCATTTTGTACATAGGTTCATCATTTTGAAAGGGACATAGTGAATAACTGACTAATTTTAAAGTCATAAATTTTATTCATGTTGTAGTTGGTACTGTGATTCAGATGTGAGATAATTGTGATTACAGCAACTAAAATTTAAAATAGAATGAAACGTGCATATATATGTACAAACACAAATATATATGCACACTTACTAATAAACATAGCAAAGTAGTTGAGTTATTACTTGCGCAGTCAGAATAAAAATATCAGACTTTCATTAAACACCTGTTTTTAAGCTTTGTCACAATGTACACTTTCAGAGTGCCTTAGAAGTCAACTGTGTATGCCCAAGACTCAACATTCACTGCACCAGTGGAAAAATAGTGAAGTAATCTAAGGAACCAAAAAAGAAGCAACAGGGGAGAGGTTCGAGTTTCAGTCATAGTTTTGGTCAAAACTACAGTTAATTCATTTCAGCACAAATGTGCTGAAATATTCCTGGAATTCAGGAGTCAACAGCAGCATTGTCACTCCCCTCTGTGTTCCCCCTTTCATCTTTCCTTTCTTTTCCAGCTTCTCTCTTTTCCATACATCTGTTTACTTCCAATGAGTAGCCAGCAGCAAGCACACTGTCAGCAATGGCACTCTGAAACCACTTTCTACCACCCTATAATCTTCAAGCAGAGGAGTATAATAAACCCAAGGTTTTTTTATAATCATTCCACTATTTCGTAAAGAGACTTAGCTAGGTTTTCTCACACCACATGCTGTATTTTGTGAAAAACCCCACATTTTCAGCATATCAGGCATGCCCTGAGAGTGCCTATTGCCTCAAGCTCTCCAGATAGTGAAGTCCAAAGAAAACTGGTCTTGGTTTTAAGCAGCCAAATTTCACCTCATTCTACCTTTAGTTTCCTTTGGCATTTTTGTTTTATTTAAGGGCAGACCATAAACACTGGTCTCCTGCTTTCAGCTGGGATAGAGTTAATTTTCTACCTACTAGCTGGTACTGTGCTGTGTTTTGGATTTAGGATAATGTTGATATTAGGATAATGTTGATAACACACTGATGTTTAGCTGTTGCAGAGCAGAACTTACACTAAGTCAGGGTCTTTTCAGCTTCTCATTTTGCCCTGCCAGCAAGCAGGCTAGAGGTGCACAAGAAGTTGGGAGGGGACAGAACCAGGACAGCTGACCCAAAGTGGCCAGAGGGATGTTCTGTTCCATATGGAGTCATGCTGGACAACAAAACTAGGGGTAGTTAGCCATGGCTACTGTTGCTTGGGGGCCAGCTGGGCATCAGTCATCAGGTGACGAGCAATTGCATTGTGCATCATTTGCTGTGTTTATTCTTCTTGTTGTCTTTTGTTCGTTTGTTTTTCTTTCATTTTTTTATTTTTTATTTTTTTTTTGTTCTTCCATATTAAACTGTCTTTGTCTCAACTCACAAATTCTAGCACTTTTCAGTTTTCTCTCCCATCACACTGGGGTGGGGAGTGATCAAATAGCTGTGTGGCGTTTAATTGCCTTCCAAGTTAAACCACAGCACCTGGTATTGATAGTGGAAACTTTCACATTTTCTGCTAGAAATTACTGTTTAAGTGGGGTCATGGTAGTGAGTAAGTCATTAAGAAGTGAATGGGGAGATTAGTGCATGTCTAAAGTAAGATTAGAATGAAATAAGGTCAATAGTGCCTGACTAGTTACTCTCTTACTGGATGAATGCATGTTAAGAAAATACTTACAACCTGTGTAACTGTTTTAACAGGAACACAGGAGTTAGGTCTTTCTACTTATTGTCTACATCTTTTTTAAGGATTAGCCAGCTATACAAAAGCTAAGAAAAGCTATGTGCTAGGACTATAGACCCAGAATAAGATTCACAACTCAAACTACCTTGCAGTGAACAGTGAAGATAAGGTTTATCTTATGGCTGATACGTTTTTTTTTTTGTTTTTTTTTTTTTTTTTGTTTTTTTTTGGTTTTCAAGTAATCTTTTAACATTCTGCGTTAGCTCAGTATGCTAGTGTCAGACCTGAACAAAATGCTGTTGTTAAAGAGCTGAGTTTTAATCCTAGAACTGAATTTCTGATCTGTATTTTTTATTGGTTCTTCCTTTTTCTTTCATACTCTCTCTGAGATTTGTACTGTAACCTTAGATTTAAAGCTGGAAGTATTTCTGCTAACCTTATAAATTAGTTATTATTTTCAACTGCTCTCACTTCATTTTATCTGTTCCAGAAATTCTCTTAGTGTACTGAGAATTGTGTTGCACTTGATTTAGAAATACTGCGGGGCACTCTAGTCTGCATTTCTGTGACCATCTGACCTGTTTGCTTAATTTTAATCAGATTAAACGCAGTATACCTCTGCATTTCATAACTGAAGAAAGGAAAGGAAGTTTCAAATACAGATAAGTCACAGTGTGGCCCTCAAATTCGTGAATGCCCTGTCATGTGTTCTGAATTTTATTTATCAATCTGGTCACTGAAAATGTAAAAGACGTCTATATAGTCGATGACAAGAAAATTATTCTTTATAGGACAGAACAGAGAAAAGCAAGTGTCGATCCTTTCCAGAACAGCCAGTATGACTAGAAATCAAAGGTCAGACATAACCTCAGTGCTTCGTCAGTCTATCCCTCTGCACCAAGACAGGGTCAACTGTGCATGTCATTCCTCATAGATATTTAACTTGTTACTAAAGACCTCTGTTATTGGAAATTAGTAAATGCTTCTTTTTTAATTTATCATCATCCTATGTTTACAAATATGTCCTGGTAGGATGTGCTACATGGCTGTGATGCTGCAACAGTTAGTTACAGCCTTCAAGGCATAGTATAGAGTGAATGAAAATCTGGTGAGTGTGTGTCCATGGCAGGTATTTCTACAACACGGATTCATGAAAATTTAAACTCTTTTTTTTTTTTCTATGCTTAATTAAGACAACATTCTGGTAAGGGAATGGGAGGAGATGCTGTCAGGTGCCCATGAGTTAAACCAGAAAAATAGATTTTTTTTTTTCAAATATGTATCCATTTCTCTGTATCAGCAAGCTGTCTTACATGGAAAAGGGTTTTAATTGAAAATCAGCTGTGTCAGATTTCCAATATACAATGGCAATGCATGTCTTTCTAAAATTTATAGATGACATTTTTCTGACAGTAAATGCATTGAAGACATTTTTGGAAACTGACAGAATGACCAGATAAAAATTATTCATGTATCACTGTGGCTGTTTTTGCTGCCAAATGATTGGCACGATCTCATTGCCAATACTCTTGATCAATCAGATTCATCCTTAAGTACTTAAAGAGAAACAAATTACCAAGATTAATAACATTTCAAATTTAATGTCCATCATCCACAAGAAGGCATTTTTGGCTGTAAGTATTTCCTGTTTCACAAGGTGTGGGCAGCAATTCGAAACATAAAAGCAATAAGAAAGATATAACAGAGGGGAAGCAAAATCACTAAAAAAAAAAAAATCACGAAAGTAAGAGACTGTGGATTTTAAAGTATTGTGAAAAAAAAATATGGACAAGAAGAGAAGTTTTGAAAGGAGAATTGGACTGAAAAATCCAACTTAATAATATAGTCCACCACTTGCTTGTTGCATTCTCCCTAATGATGCAGAAATCTTCGGTAATATTTTCTGTTTTATGTTTGAATTGATAATGTCAAAGCTTTTCTAGTTGTAATTGAGGAGACTTTACTAAGAGTAAACATTTTTAAAATTACCACCCCATTTTACCAGAATTGTAGATAGAAGAGATCTCTGACCCGCTGTTAGCAATTTTAATTAAGTCTTGGCATGGCAGAGAAATTATAAATGAATAAAGTATGCCATTGTAAACATTCAAATAGGGTGTGCTGGATGACCCACATGACTATGGGCAGGTTAGCTAGACATCAGCCCACGGGAAAATAATGAGAGTTCTCATACAGGATTCAAAAAATAATGAATATACAGGCCTATAATTAATATAAGACAAAGAACAGAAATATAATCCAAGCAATCAACATACTTTCCTAAAAATGCATCTTGTCAAACATTTTAGTTTAATTATTTGGGAAAATTGCAGGTTTGATTATTAGAGGTAATGACACTAGGCATTTGACTTAGAAGCACCCAGCATTCTGATGTTAAAAATAGTGTCATATTTCAGATTTTCAAATGCTGTTGTCAAATGGGATTGTCAGGTAATATGGGCAAGGTTCCACTGAAGCTCAACAGCCTTCAACGCTTCCATTTGTTATTAAGAGAAAATATGAAATAATACCATTTTTTAATTATAAAGTAGATAGACAACACTGGAAGAGTAATACATCATTGTGAGTTCAGAGAAGCCAGAGAAAGAAACTAGATCATACGTAACAAGAGTCTGTTGATTCAAATGTACTTTTAATGTAGCCAGCAGCAAGCTTACACATCTAGAAAGACACTGCATCTACAGGATAGGAGACTGAGAGGGAAAGGAATAAGACTAAAATAGATTTACAAATCACATGGGCCAGAGAAGTGAAGATGAGATTCCAAGATGTAGAATGGACAAAAACTGCATAAGAAATTGTTCACTGTACAAGTACGTGTCAGTAAGTAGCCTCTACAATTCCTGAGAACGAATTTAATTTTTTTTTTCTATTTACTGTTCCAGAAATAACCCCAATATGTGGGCTTTGAAAGAGGGGAAGGAATGCAAGATCCTAAGGGTTACCTTAATCAATAACCAATGGTTACAATTTGATGTGTATTTATTTATTTTATGACTGCAGATGTAACAAAGTAATGACCAATATACTAAAAAAAAAAAAGGATTCACCGTTTTCTAATTCAACCGGTAAGTATGACACCTGTGTGTGGCCCAAGAAATATGGCCCAAGTAATATGAACCAAGTATATGGCCCAAGTAATAGAACAGATCAGACTAAATAATCTAAATTTTCCTTCTTAACTTAAATTGCATGAATCAGTATGTAAAATTACACTCAATGACTGGACCTAGCAAAATGCAACTATTTATAGACAATAAATTAATTTTAGAAATGAACTATAATCCTCTTAGTGGGAAGGAAAATGAAGATAGTATAATTGAAAGAATGGGAAAAAAAAATCCATAGCTTAGCGACTAGCTGAGGAAATGTATTAGTAATGGATGTTGTCATTTTATTGCCGTTGCTTTTTGCTTACTTTTTTGTTTTAATCTAGAACTTTCAGTAAGCTAACATGTATTATTATCTGACAAAATTTCAAGATACAACAATGTAAACAATATTGACTTCTACTGAATAATTATTCATAAGCCAAGTGTATTATTCTGAGAAACACAAGGAAGGCTAAGTCCAAAATAAATAGCATTCATGTACTCATCCTATTTTCTTCTAAGACCATTTTCCAACAAGGAAAGGAAGAATCTGCCATCTGTTACTTTGCTAATGCGTCTTTTAGCACACACATTAAGGTAGGTATTCTTGTAAAAGATTATCAAATTAAAATATTTGCTTTTTTTTTTTGGTGTAAATTTTTAACATGATTAAAAAGTAATGGCTATGGTTAGCAAGCCACTAAAATAAATGTTTAGAATTATACATCTAAACCAGTCCACTATTGAATTAAATAATTTAAAGAGGTGTCCCTCTGGGCTAGCCTACAAGATATAAATAAATGGTTATTTGACTTTACTGGCTATTCTGAGTGCATCACTATTGTGCTTTTGACTACATTTTCATTTTGTTTCACTTGGGAAAGAAGATGTGGTGGTTACCCACTGCAGAACTGAGAACTTGTGGGCTAGATCTATCCCCAGACTACCTTACTGATGAGTATGCCTACTACCGTATGCAAGAACAAGATATTGTGATGAGTAAGTGCACTTTATTCTGAGCAGATGAATGATTATCACAGTGACAAATGGGCACCTTCCTAAAAGCTACAAAAAACAAAAAAAAGTTTTCCTCCTGGTAGATTTTGCTTCACACCCCCCCCCCCCCCCCCTTTTAATAGCCCAATATTCCACTTACAGATGTTGAAAGAAAAAAACACTGAATAGCCAAAAAAAAAAGAGTAAATTTACACTGTTGAAAATTGTAAATAGTATCTGCTGTGTTTTTTTGGCAAGATTATTCTTGGCAAGATGATTCCTTTTTGTGACAAGACTACAGATTCTACTCCTTATCGTCTTTGTCTCTATTAATAAGGAGCTAAAAAATGATTAGAGGACTGGAGCACCTGTCATATGAGGACAGGCTGAGAGAACAGGGCTTGTTTAGCCTGGAAAAGAGAAGACTGAGTGGAGACCTCATCAATGTATATAAATATCTGAGGAGAGGGTACTGAGAGGATGGAGCCGGTCTCTTTTCAGTTTTGCCCAGCGACAGGACGAGAGGCAATGGGTACAAACTGAAGCACAGGAAATTCTGGCTGAATATGAGGGGGTACTTCTTTACTGTAAGGGTGACAGAGCACTGGAACAGGTTGCCCAGAGAGGTTGTGGAGTCTCCTTCTCTGGAGATATTTAAAACCCACCTGGATGACATCCTGCTCAACCTGCTCTAGGTGATCCTGCTTGGCAGGGGCTAGGGATCTTCTTGGCAAGGGACTTCAGAGGTCCCATCCAACCTCGGCGTTTCTGTGGTTCTCTGAAAAAAGAAGGAATATTGCAAAACAAGTACAGATAATTCCATTACTTATGGTCATAAAATAAGAGCCATTATACTATAACCCATAGCTTACTTTCATTGGCTCTAAGCCTTAATATCTATTTCAGGGTAAATTATGAAGAAGGTCTGAGTACTACCAAGGAACTGAAGAATCAGTGAGTATGTTAAATTATTATGCAGTGCTGATTTAGGCACAAAATAATTGGTGTCATTCACAGAGCATTAGTATGAGGTAAAATGAATGCTTTCATCTTCAGCCACAATCTAATTAAGAAGCTTATGTTTTTATTTTAAAAGTTTGAATGTAAGCATAGAAACCAAATCATTGCCGGGGAGTGGAGGCAGAATAAAATAAAAAGGGTATAGTAGGGTTCAAGTTCTGAAATATCCTTTGGTATACAATAAGTAGTATGTAAGAATACCTACTCATGTTTCTGTGGATATCTTTCCCTTTCACACCATTTCAGCTTATCATCTGAAAAAAAAATTAATGAAAATCTAATATTCAATTTACATTTTAGCTCTAACTAAAATAAAATATTGTTCTTCCTTTGTTAATTTATAATTTGTTCACAACATCAAAAATTCCCATGTCTTTTGGTGTTCAAAAAGTGGCAAGGAATCTTAGTTTTACTTTTTTCCACACATCCACATTGTATTTTATTCAAATTTTTCAGCTTCATCAACATTAACAATTCTTGCAAAATACAGAACTATTTTTATAAACATTAGAAAAAGTGTATTTTCCAATCTACTGTTGGAAGATACACTTTATGAGTACAAAGATTGAGAGAGATTGATGTGTAGTAAGTAAATATTCATATAATGCAAGGCAGCCACCCTTTGGTGGCTTGGCTTGGGTCATGTATCTTATAATGTCCCTAACAACCAAACCACTACCACCTCTCAACACCAAAAGGAATATTATTTTGGACACTTTCAAATAAAAACAGAAAAGAAGCACTGTCTCTTTTATGAAGGTGTGCATCACCCTATTTTTCAGATAGAATGTGACAAGAAGGTGAGATTTTGCCAATTAAAGTTTTGCCTCTTACATAATAATATCAGCTGAAAGGGTCACATGTAAGACTGCAATGCAACTACAAAGTTAGTTTTATTTATTATTTCCAGCATACTCTTCTTTCAAAAAATTTCTCTGTATTTCTCTGATAATCAAGGATATTGTATAGATCCAAAAAAAAAAAAAAATCAACAGTGCTAATTAACTAAAAGCTGTTTAAAGAATTATTAAAAAAAACCTCCCTAAGAAGCTCAAGTAATGTGTATAATTATATCTGCTGGGGTCTCTTAATTGACAGAAATTACACCTCCTATAGATTGTGTTGTGTGTCTGAAGTAATGAGTCCTGAATTCAGAAGTCCAAATGACTGCTTAAGGGCTTAGCTATACTGTTTTAATAACAAAAGATTATCAATTAAAAGAAATTCATAAAATCATATTTAAAAAAAAAAAAAGTAATTGTTGGCTTTTCCTGAGATTCTGAAAAATCTGCAATATAGACAAACATATATTACAAACATTTTTTTAATAATGTATTTTGTGGTTGATATAGAATGCATTTGACATGCCTGAAAATAGATATTAACAAATCCCTTTACCAGACTGATTACAGGTCAGGACACTCTGCAGGAAGTAGAAAATTGGAAGCAGTCTGCTTTGAAACAGAAGAAATAACAATTAATAATTAATTAGGCAAGATGATTTTTTCACAGTTATGTTTACACATAAAATCTATAGACTACAGAGTGACAATACAGGGTATGCTCCAAGTCAAATCTTGTGAAGAGAATAGTGGTTTTATTTTACATCATAATAATAATACATTAAAAGCTTACCAGCCAAGCAGTACGATTTACTTACTAATACGTTGAGTACAAATGTCTGAACTATCCAGAGCAGTAACTATCCTTTCTTTATCAAAGATGTTGATAAAAATATTAGGGAGGTTAAATTTACCTTTTGTCGTTGATGTTGTTGTTCCTACTACCTGCCTGAAAATATTAATTTCCTTAAATAGAAAAGCAATTATAGCAGCCCATCCCACATTTCAGGGTGATTTCGGATCCATGGAGAGCAAATGTAATTTGGTTCTGACACAAGGGCCCCCTCCCATGAAAACAGGAGCTGAAGGACAGCAATGTAAGCATGACAGCATGGAATAGGTCTGCCTGTTGCAAGAACAACCAGATATGGGAGCTGTCAAACTTTCCTAGGCCTCTTCATATATAAATCATAAATAAAAATCGTCGTAGATGTAATAATATACATTTAGTAATAATAAATACTGGACAGTATTTGGTGTCTCTAGGACCATAGAAAGCACTCTGTCAAGTTACAAATGCAGTTCTGAGACACCGTCTTTTGGGTCAATACAAAATGTTCATAGTTCTTAGAAACGTCTGGAAGTATACAGATGTTTTGCTCATATTAAAACCAGGTAACTCTACATAAACAGCCAGCCTAATGGCCAAAGTCATGCCCCAGGGTTGAAGACCTTCTGTTATATTTCTCAGGCCAAGATAATGGTTGTGTATAAAACGCCAGGTACTGTGCTATTCACTGAGATACACTGTGATGGTGTGAGTAGTGGCCGACATGCCTTATAGGACAGCTTCTCAGACAGAATAAATCGTCATTGATCCTCTATTTTTAGCAGACTTACTTACTTCAGCGAGTGAGTTGACCCAAGAAATCTCCAGTCACTTTCTCCATTTCTGATTCATCAAGGAACACAGTATAAGAAACCTGTTTGAAGATGACTTTGTTTCTCTACTGGTGCTTTTTCATTTGCTGCCCTATTAATGTACAGGAGAACTGATGTAAGAAATCCTCCTATTGCACTGAACTTTTCAGTGTGGGCCTGTATCACATCTGACAGCGGCCAGGTGCTCAGATGAGGGTATAAAAAGAGACCAAATATGCAGGTACGTTTTTCCTACCTTTAACATTCTGCAACTTGAAAGGCGGGGAGTTTCTAAGACAGAAATTGCATCTTTAGATTTGTATTACATGTGACGGTTTTATTTATTTTTTTAATTCCTAGACTATGTATAATTACTTTTCAAACTGTGTAAACTTTTAGCACCCACATCCTCTGACAGTAGCCCAGTAGTTATGCACTGTGTGGAAAAGTGTGGGGTTTGGTTTTAGACTTACTACATGGATGTTGATGATGTTGATGTCTCTAGAGTTATATTGTTGAAAATGCAAAGTTTTTCCTTTTTACCTTCTCTATTTCACTCCTGATGTTAGAGATTTTTGTCACACCCAAATTATTCCCTTTTCTAGGCCAGGAGGCCTTAATCCATCCCAGTATTCCTCAGTAGAAGCTGTTTTATAACTCTGACCACCTTCCCTGCCTGTTTTTATACTTCTTACAATTCTACTAAATCTCTTTTACCTGCGCTCATACCAAAGAGCTATTCATACAATGGAACCACTTAGGTTGGAAAACACCTCTAAGATCATCTAGTCTAATCATTAACCTAACACTACCAAGTTTACCACTAAGCCATGTCCCTAAGCACTACCTCTACACATCTTTTAAATACCTCCAGGGACAGTAAATCAACTACTTCCCTGGGCAGCCTGTTCCAATATCACAACCTTTTCAGTGAAGAAGTTTCACCTATTATCCGACCTAAACCACCCCTAATACAACTTGAGGCCATTTCCTCTTGTCCTATCGCTTGTTGCTTGGGAGAAGAGACCTATCCCTATATCACTACAACCTCCTTTGGGGAGTGATAAGGTCTCCCCGAGCCTCCTTTTCTCTGGACTAAATAACCCCAGTTCCCTTAGCCACTCCTCATAAGACTTGTTCTCTAGATCCTTCACCAGCTTTGTTGCCCTTCTTTGGACATGTTCCACTCTTTCTTGTAGTGAGGGGCCCAAAACTGAACACAATATTTGAGGTATGGCCTCACCAGAGTACAGGGGGACAATCACTTCCTTAGTGCTACTGGCCACACTATTTCTGATACAACCCAAGATGATTTCGGCCTTCTTGGCCACCTGAGTACACTGCTGTCTCATATCCATATAACAGCTTCTGTTTTCTTTCTCTTGCATTTTCTTAAAACATTCTATTCTCTTTCAACAGCTTCTAAGGACTGAGGTAACATTTTTATGATCCTATCCAAAATGACTTAAAGATCTTATTTTGGGGTTGTAATGGTTACTTTAAAGCCCCTCATTAGACATGTATAATTTGGTTTGTTTTTCTGTGAGAGAATTACTTTGTACTTATCAATGTTGAATTTCATCTGTCACTTTATCACCTAGTCACTCACAGGAGATGAATCAATGTTTTACGAATTTAATGACATATAATAAAGAGTTGCAAGCTCAAGCTAAATAGCATAAAGACCATGGGAAAATTACTTTGCAATTCCACTGAAGCAGAATGAAATCTTTTTCCCTACTTAGTGACATTTCACATGAAGAACAATTAGCTGTGCATTTAAACTTCAGAGAAGTTTTGGGACATGAGATTATCATAGAAACACTTCATTGGTTTATATTTTAATGGAAAAGATTGTCTGCCAGGATTTTTCTATAACAGTTCCTAGTTTTGGAAGTGGGGAAACAGGGCAGGATTCCCACAGTAGGTCATTGTCTCCTTGCCTTGGTGGAACCTGTTGGGCCTCAGGACATTATGCTTGTTTATCTATGAGCATAAAATAAGATCAGGATGGTTCAGGGGAAAAAAAAAAAAAAAGTTGCTTCTGAGAGTAATTCTCTTCATAGCCACAAAACTACCTTCTTCCTATATAATTTTGGTGCATAAAAAGGATGCTTTGAATATTGAGTATTACAGATGATTTACAAATCCATAATGAATATGTTTCTGAGGAGATTTGGCACATTTATTTCATCAGTCCAGTGGGGACTGGGGACTCTCAGAATCTCTCATGAAGCTCTCAGTAATTTATAAAATCAAGGCCTGATGACCTTAAACAAGTCATCTGATTTTTCTCTGTGAAAATCAGTCTATCTGTAAAATTTGTAGTCAGTGCTGCTGTCATTGCATAAATGAGAAAAAAAGAGAAACATGAGAAGAAAACTGTGTTCAATGATCAATCATTTCCATCTTTCTTATTCTCCTTATGATGATTTTATTTTTGCTAACCCTGTATTCTGTAGGTTAAGGAAAAGACAATGTTCTGACAAAATGTACATGGTATGTGATTCCCCAGGCTTAGCCTGCAACTCCTAATGATTGCTAGCTTAGCCAGCAGACAGGTAATACACATTCAAAGCTACTGAATAAAGTATCTGAATATATTTTTGTCAGGAGCTTCAGGACTTGGAAGAAAAGCAAGACGTAATTTCATGTAAAAGCAATAACATCGGCATTTTATGTCATAAAATCCAAGGTCAAAATCATCATGGCAATGAATAATCCTTGCTTATGTATCTTTCAAGATTTAAACTCCAAAATTAATCATTCAGCTTATTAACACAATGTAGTAAGATAACCACACTTTTATTAATTCATTATAATAAATACAAATCTGAACTTTATTAAGCAAAATGTTCACAATAATAATGGTTTTAAAGTCTGCTTTGCAGACAAAATCCTGCTTGAAGTCACATAAACAACACAGGCTGGAAAAGAAACAAAGTTCCAGCAGTGAAGAACAGAAGAGAACAGCTGGACTGGGTCAGCAAAAGCATCCTGCTCCACAGCTTACCTCTGTTCCCATAAGAAGCATACTGTAGCTTTTGGCATGTAAAATCTTGCTTAGAAAATGCACAAAGGCAGAAGGGAACTGGGCCCTGCTATGTATAATCAAGCTGCTGAAAGGCAATACTGAAAGGGGTGATAAGAAATCCTGGAGTGCTTTGTAGTGCCTATAATGACAGAAAGGTTTTATACTAATGGGCACATTTGAATAACGAGCAGCAGCAATAATAAGAATTAAGTCAATGTATATTAGCAATAGTAGCCTCTAACAACAGACAGATCTTTTCTGTTGTGCTTGAAAAATTATGACTGAAAACATTAAGTAAAAAATAAAATAGGAATGTCAACAATATAAAAAGTTTTCTGTACTAAAACATCTTAAAAGGACATTTCATAGGACTCTGTAAAATAAATTTAAGAAAATATGCTTTTCAAAACGCAAATTAATATTCAGGAAGACATATGTTAATCAAAAGTGAAAGCTTTGACAACATAACAACTTCAAAATTCTGAGATAAATGGGGACCTCAGTAAATAGCAGAGGTCTTTAAAAAATACAAAATGAATTGGATTTTTTTAATGGTTCTTCCTGGTAATCATTTTAGTGCTTTCAAAGTGTTGTCATTTGATTTGGAAAAAAAGTCTGGTGATGTAAATTTAATATCAGAGCTATTGCAAAGTCTGTTATAAAACTTTGTAACATATTGAATGTCATATAAACATTTCTGGCAATCATCTGTCAGATGTCAATGTAAATTGTATTAAAATCTGTAAGAAAATATGAAAACAACTTATGCCATTTGAGAAATACTGTTTGTATGCTTAGCTCTGTTCTGATTTTGTTTATATATTTTTCCTGTATTGTGCTTATCAATATAGTGCAATGCTAGTGTTAAATATGTGCAATTCTTGTCACAAGTAAATTGTCCAGAAAACAGCTGTCCAGATTCTTTGCTAAGGAACAGATACATAGGTGACTTGGAAGCACCTTGGACACAGAGACACAGATCTCAAACAAGATCCCAAGAAGATCCCACTGCCTTTCTCTCGTTTCTGCACTTCTCTGCCTCAGATGTGAGATGCTCCAGGGTATAAGAATGGCCTTGGATAACAGACTGCACAATTGCAGGATAAAACACCCCTCTCTGCTACCTGGGGTCTCAAGGAAGATGGGCTCCCATTTCTTGCTGGAGAAACATAAGGGCAGTTGGTGCAACTGCTGCATGCTCTTGGTGGCACTTGGTAGCTGCTGCAGGCTCAGCTCTGCCCAGAAATCTCCCTCTTCTCCCTCAGCCTCAGCCAATATCCTCAGTCCTCAGTAATTCCCAGTTCTGCACTCATCACTAACTGAAGCATCTGAAAAGGAGCAAAATCAGTAAAATATGGTGTCAACTTTTACACATTATATATAAAGTTTGATTTTAGTCCTTTAATTAAAAAAATGAAAGTAAAATTTAATTTTGGGAGAGTTTACTGTAAGTGGGAATGGTACCAGTTTGCCCATATAGAGGTAAGTCTTTGGCTTCCAGGTATAGTCTCTGTGTTCATCTGGGCCAGGAGTGGAAGCCCGTCCGTGACGCTGACCAGTTTACAATCTTGTTTAAGAGCCCCAAAGAGAGAACATTGTTGACCAGTTGGAGATAGTTTCTTCATGAACTAATTCTTTCAAATAAAATGGTACACTCAGCACTAGCCTCAACCTGCTGCATGTGTTTTTTCACAAGATGTTATGACTGGGTTTTGTTCAGGCAGTTTGAGGTAACCAGAAGTCTTGAGAACATATTTAGTGTGAACCAGCTGAAGACTACCTATGGTGACTTTCTGATCAGTGGGGTTGTTTAGCAGAGCTCAGCACTGTGCCAGAACCTTGTTAGACAGTTTTGGGGGCAGGAAGCACAATAAGAGCTCACCTTGCCAAGTGCTCTGCCAAAGTTATCCTTTGTTTCTTTACTCACAGAAGGGGTACTGTTTACAGAGTACAGAGGAAACTGTTTTTACATAAGAATATCCGTTAACATGCTGTTCAGCAGATGCCACCTGGATGCTGAGAGATGTATGCTTCTAGCAATACCTTTAATTTGCTGAATAGGCTATTCAGCAAATTGACATTGCTGCATTGTTGTCTGTTTGTTTGTTTCCATTTTCATTCCAGTACTTCTTTGCATTGTATTTTCATACTGCATATACTATTCTTTGTCCTACAGTCTTTTTTTTTTCCCCTTTAATTTGATTTTTCCATTTCTATGAAGGGATTTCCCATATTTTTTCCTTAAACTCTCCTCTTTTATTTATTTAACTATCAATTTATTTATTTATTTATTTTTGGATTCTCTTTCATATCCAGTTTCAAATTTCAGCTTGGCTCCCATGCGGTCAGTTTTCACTAGACTGCACCTTTGCAAATATATCACAAGATCCCTCTTAGGTGCCAAAAGAACAGTTGTAGCCTCGGTCTATTAAAATATATTACCATCAACAAGGTCAGAAGAGGAAGGATAGTTATTTTTTATTCAGATTTCAGTTGCATAAAGCTACTGACTTTTTAATGGCAGGGTCAATTAAAAAGAGAAAAAACACATATACTCCATTTCCTGCTAGAGCTACATCCTTCTCAGATGCTCTCAATGACGCCCATCTCTCACTGGAACCAGCAGAAGTTCATTTGCATCATGCCCTGGAGATCAGCCTACTACAGCTGTTTTGGAAAGGAGCCAAAGAGCTTGTTCACAGATACATCCTCCTTGTGAGGAACATATAGCCATCAGACCCTATGTCAAAAGGAAGGCAATCTAGCAAGAGCATCCTTCTACTGAAGTGTTGTCCTGAGCAGAAATCTTGTCTGACAGATTCTTGTCTTTCATTTACTTCCTCCCTTGAGCAAGAATGGCCAAAATTTGTGGAAAATGTGCATAAAATAATGAAACTACAGAATTTGTCATGTTCTGGTAAACATCCTAAAGAGTTCGTAAAGCAACTCTGACAAATAAGATCATAAGAGAATGATGAAAAGTAAACTTAGAGAACAGAAAACCAAAAACATCTCCCATTGTCAAAAGCATGAACAGTAACTTAAATTACAGCATAAATTCTGCTTTTGTGCATTTATAGTTCTTTAGCAACTGTTCTCAAAACAATAGAATTACACTATTGTAAATAATTGAATGATACATCTAGTGATACTTCCAAAACATTTTATACAGGAATATGTTTATACAGGATTACTTAGATGGCTAAAAATTGAAGGTTAAATTCATTTGACTTATTTGTGAAAATTTCTAGTGCCACCTATTGGCAGAGAGAATAAAATGTTAGTTAACGTGCTGCTCTTCAGGAAATATGTTTTTCCTGAGATTATTGAGAAAATAAATGTTTGCATTTCATATTTAAAATACCATTCTGGATTAGTATTAAACTCTTAAGAGGCACACAATTAATTTTTCAATTCTGATTAATGCATTTACTTCCCAATTGCTCCTGCCTGTGAGGTGGAGGCAGTGGTAGATGATATGCAAATTACCAACCTGCAACAAGACACCCAACACCTTGACAGGACTTCTGAGATGTAGCTAAGAATGAGGAATCTTGCAGAATAAATTTTATTCTTTTCTCTTTCCTCAGGTAATTAATAAATAAAGAGCATTCATGAAGCCTTGAACAACATAGAGTCCTTGCCAGAAAACAATTTGCACTGAACCTTTTAAATAATTCTGCTGATTGTTTGCCTTTTCATAACAATATAAATAATCATAATGTTTGTGTGAAAGTCTATCAAAATTTTTTATTGCAATATTTTGAAATTTGAATAGGAACATTTCTATTTATTTTCATCCCTCAGAAAAATAAACAAACCAATAAATAAATGTACTTTCTTAACAATTTTATGTACTTAGGACAAAGAATATATAAAAATAAATTATGGAAAAGAAAAGATCATAAGAATGTTAAATATTTGCCCCCAAAACCTATTTTTTGTTCTGCTGATAACCAAACATTAGTCCTTGCCAAGGAGAATGTAGGAACAAATATAATGCTCAAAGTGTACAAGTGCAGCAGAGCCTGGTGAGATTTGGCCTCATCATCTACAACGCAACACACAATGTGAAAGCTCAGCTCCTACAAATACAAGAAGTGAACATTTTCTTGTGCAATAATAGTCCAGGCAGCATGCGGAAAGGCAGATGAAAAAAGAGGATCTGGCAAAAGATGGGTACTTGCTGAAGCAATTGTTTCACTGAGTAATTGTCAGAGATCGTGTATCCCAAGGGATGGATGAAAAGGAAGCGCTTCCAAAGGTATATTTTGAAAATAGTGACAGCATTTTCATACCAACAGTTTTTAATTTGCTTACTCATATTCTGTTCAGATTTTAATTACTCTTGCTACAAATTTCCGTAGAAAATGGAAACAATGGTGAAATTGTGGAGGTTAAATCAGAATGATGTTGTGGATATCTCATTCAGAAAGTGCTATTTTTCAAGTAAGCCAATGTTTTTCAGCAAATATACTCCATTCTAAGTATCATAAATGTAAAATCAATTCAAGTCTTGGCCCAATGAGTTAATGAACTGAAGCACATAATTAGTTTTAAAAAAGGTGCTGAAATTCAATGTAATACATAGAAACAAATACCATACAGTATATCTAAGATTTTGTCATGAAGTAGGGCAATATTTTCAAAGAATGTAAATTAAAATTGTATGTTTTTCTATTTGAAGTGATTTTGAAGACATTTCTGTTATGCTTATGAGAATTCATTAATAAGCATTATGAGCATTGTCATACGTTTATGAGAATGAAATTTAGTATCTTTAGACTTCCACTCTGTTTTTAAGAAAACAACCTTTAGTGTGGCAGAGAAGAGAAAGTCAGGGCCAAGAAAACTACACACACACACAAAATATCAGATAACTTTGAAGTTGTTGACAGACTTCAAGAATTATGAGAAGACAAAAGCTTTTTAATGACATTAATGAGTTCAGTTCTCAATAGAGACTCTTAAACTCCAAACATTGGCAGAAGCAATTCACATAAAATATGCATTAATAAATATTTACACACCAATTTATTCTATTTGTAATATATATTAGTTGGAAAAGCATATATATTTAAAATAAACTTCTCAAAATGAAGGCTTTAATATCAACCTCATTTATTATGTGTGCTTACTCTGAATTTAACCTCTTGGACAGCTGAAAGTGGGCCTTCAGTACAGCCTTGAGGTTAATGTGAATGCACTTATCATTTTTATAAAATTGGATTTTAATGAGTATCAAATTAGAGATCCATTTAGTATTTTATCTTGGTTTGCATTAGTTTCCAGATCCCATCTGAAGGAAAAAAATAATGAGAAAGTGTAGAGTTTCTGGAGTCCAAAGAACACAAATATTGAAGATGGATGATAAGAGATTAAGGTGCTCTATTTATCCCATGATAAAAACTTGCAGGTAGTGAGCATACATGTACAAAACCACAGCTGTTGATAAACAATAGTCTGTTTCACTCCTAAATTAATTTTATTCTGAACATCCTGGGAAATTGCTATGATCATGTATTTATCTGATGTGCACAGATATTGAGTATCCACACAGCAGTCTCATGACTCTTATAGCATTCTCAAGTTATTAACAAACATTTAATGTTGCAGTATGTTTACCATTCACCATTTTCACGGCATCCTCTGAGGTGACATTTCCAAGCTGTTGGGGCTGAGACTTGCTGGGTTTCATACTAACCAGCAAAAACAATTCTTCTTTTAGCTCTCATCACTTAAAGCTTGTAAATAGTAATAAAAAGTGTGGCTGCAACCTTTGTTGTTTGTCTGCCAATATCATGAAAACCTTAAGGAGAAATTTAATCCATTGGAATATGAAAAATATAACTTGCAGTTATACCAATACTTACAGTCACGAAAATGTCCAGAAAAATAAATAAATAAATAAATAAATAAAATCTGCTTGTCCAGGAGCATAAGAAAAACTCCTTCCATTATAGTCAACAATATCATAAAATCTTTGCCAACAGCTGATAGAGAAACACCACGAAACATGCTGGGGTTCTTATTTTTACTGTTGTCAATAAAAAGAATTGTTCCAGAACCTCTCCCAAATTTGAGTGAAACTTTATTTTTCAGGCTGATAATTAAACCTCTGGGGAAAAAAACAATAATAAAAAATAGGGCAATAGTATGGGCAGACTACTTGTGAAAAGAAGGAAAGAGAGGCAACTGGATAAGGGACTGTTGTAATTCCAGCTATTGCTATGGGATTCACAGCAACAGTCTCAGCTGACTACCTGATATGTCAGAGTTGAAGATTGAATTAACTTAAATATTTTACCCCCTAGAAAAAATAAATAAATAAATAAAAGAAATTGGCAAAACTATTCTGGAATCTTAAATGTTCTTTTGACCTGAGAAAATGAACGTTAACAGGAAGTTATTCAACTTCCTTTTTTTTTTTTTTCTTCCAAAATTTCCTTAACCTTCCTAACTGGCACATAACTGGCCATAAATAACTCTGGCCTTCTGCTACGCTACATTTATCTGCTGTAGATACAGTTCTTTATGAGCCTTGCACTATGCACAGACTCAAAAGATAGCCTGAATGAAGTGCCTAGGGCACTGACAGTTCAAGTTGCTACTGAGAGCAGTGCTCCAGCCAGCTCCCAGCGCAGCTGGGAATAGGGTTCCAGTACTTAAGTCCTCCAAAACAGCTTGTACAGCACTGCACTTTCTTGGGCTGCCCTGTATACGTTCTGTTGTCATTTTCCAAGACTGGGAACGTGAGGATGACTGCTTATCTGCCTCCTGCTCCCATTAGTATGTCTGTTCTTTAATCCTTTGGCTTTCTTGCTGCCCTGGTTTTGGCTGAAACAGAGTATGGTGCTGTGGCTGGATTTAGGATGAGAATAATGCTGATAAGACACTGATGTTTTAGTTGTTGCAGAGCAATTTTTACACAGAGCCAAGGACTTTTCAGCTTCTTGGTGCTGCCCTGCCGGCGAGGAGGCTGGGGGTGCACAAGTAGCTGGGACGGGACAGAAACAGGAAAGCTGACCCAGTCTGGCCAAAGGGATATTTCATACCATATGATGACCATTCTTGCTGAACGATAACACTTCAGGGATTGGCTGGGTGAGAAGACACTGCTCAGGGTGTGGCTGAAATTCAGGCTGTGGGGGGTGAGCAATTGCATTATGAATCACTTGCTTTATATATTCCTTTATCATAATAATAATAATAATAATAATAATAATAATAATAATAAATATTTTCCCTCCTCTTTCTGTCCTATTAAACTCTCTATAGCTCAACCTCTCAACCCTCGACTTTTACTTTTTTTTTTTTCCTTATTCTCTCCCCCACCCCACTGCAGGGGGCAGATAGGGAGGGGAGCGGTGAGCAAATAGCTATGTGGTGCTTAGCTGTTTGCCAGGTTAAACCACAACATTTGTATCTATGATTCTTTTACCTTTGCCAGGTTTTTCATTTCCTATGTAACTGAAAAGTACTGTGTAGTACTTAAACTGTGCAGTTTAAGGAGTGGTTAGTCTATATTCTGTAGGAACATTTATTTTTCATTTTTCTGATTGCAAGAGGATTTCCAAACATGAAGAGCTGACGTAAATTTCTAATCTAATATACATCATCAAGTCAGCATTGGCTTTATTTGCATAAGACATATACATGTACAGCACAAAATAAGGAGCTGCACTGCTCACTGAACAGAATCTATAATATAGAAAATGGTCATTTCACTGACTAGTATCAGTTAAAAAACAATTCTGACAAATACAAACATTTACAGATAAAGTATACAGTTTTTTTTCTTCCCTGCTATTTTTATGTCACAGTAATACTTATATTTTTCATTTCAATTATTTTACAGATTTTAAAAATATTCTAGGAAGGTTTTCCTATCATTTTCTGTGCTTTGGAAAATTAGTAGTCCCACCTACAGCTTATCATCAGTTTGGCACCAAACTTCTCTTTGACCTTTCTAAACCTAGGTGCCTCTGCCAGGCCATCAGCCAAGAATCACATTGTAAGGAGATAAGCAACTATTGAAAACCACAAGTGACTCTTTGGTGGGCTGTGGCAAATAAAATTGATTATAGACTTCATAAAAATAATGAGAGAGTTTTGGGTAAACACTAATCACTGTCTGCTAAGTGAAATCTCTGATATGTATTGTATTATTTGAACAGAAAAACAAACAAACAAAAAAACATAGATACATGGGAAGTGCTTTTCTTGTCATTAAACTAACGACCAGCAATTCTTGTCCTTGAAGAAAAAGACAGATAATCTGTATTCATATTACAGAAGGCAGTTGATCGTGAATGACACAGATTTTTTCTCGAAGGGAAATTCAACCTGAGACTTGACAACATACCAATAAGAATGGTTTGAATTAAAAATTTGGATTAATAAAACCTCTATTTTGGGGTCAGACAACAAGCACAAATGTAGAAGATAAGTTTCAAAATATGGAATTTTGCTGAACCAGAAGAGCAGGAAACATAGAAAAATTAGCCAATGTAAGCAAGAGTGAGCAAGTGTATTTCGTATATGTCTGTTGTAAAGTACGTGTATGCTTACACTTACCCTGTCAAAAACATGCAACTCACAGGGAGAATTTTCCCTGATTGTGAATCTATGCTGTTCTTGATGATCATTTAGGTTTAAAATCAAATTTCATAATTTAAGATGATGTTTGAACATATTTCATAAAGGAAAGTAAAGTTTCATAAAGGACTTAAAACTTTAGAAATGTGGTTTAGTTCTAAATAAGAGCAGAAATCAAAACTTACAGAATCAGTAGGGAAAGGAAAAAAAAATCACTTTATGTTTCTAGCCAGCTGAGAATTTATCTCTTAGACTCTCACCAAGAATGCATTTAATTTAAGTAGAATTTCATGTAGCTGAATTACAGGTGAAGTTCAATTTAGGGAATTGCTTTTCTCAACCTCAGTCATGCTTTTACTTTTTGATATGTCGACAATCTATTTGCTTAGCATGTTTTTTGCTGTGGTAATGTCAACTTCCAAAACAGAACTGAAGCAGTGATTCTCACAGCATTACGTCTGTAAATGCATAATGAATAGTGCAGCTTGCATGATTTCAATACAATTTTAATTATATTTGGCAGAAAAGTCATGACCTAGATTCAAATGCATCTCAGTCAGATCACTGGTGTTTAGCCTAGAAATCCCCTCACTTGAATACAAAAATTATCTGTTTCAGAGAACTCATACTAGGACTAAGCTTTCTAAACACTCATGTTGTAGATCTTTTTTTTTTCTTTTTCCCCAAGGACTTTTGCAATGACATCTTCAAAACTGTTCAACTGTTCTGAACTGGAAGTGAGAAGATTACATGTTACTTACGGTTAACTTTTGGGGTTTCGGTTATAAATTTTTAATGGAATGGGAAAGTCATGAGAATGGTTAGCTCTAATGAACTGTAAGACGTCCTCTTTGCTAGTTTGTTTTGCTATATATCCCTATTACCTCTTTAACACTGCTGTAGAAATTAGGTTTTTTTAGTCCTTCTTATGGCCTACATCTAACCCTATTTTCCCCTTTTCTACACATAATTCCTTCCAGATGTGCAGTGTTCCTCATACCAAACAAAATATTGATTGCATATCTTTCATTATTAATTTGTACTCAACTTCCTTATGTTTGTCTTCTACAAAGCTGAAGCCTTGTGACAAGCTCATTGAATAAAATGTAAATACATTTGAAGTGTATGCTTTTAATAATTCAGATAAAAATGTTTTAGATAAGTTCTCTCATATTTTCTCTTTCCTTTCCATGTGTTTATTCCTCTGCTGCAGTTACAGACGGTAATTATATCCCCCATCAGCTTTTTTTTTGCTTAGCTGAACAAATGAAGCTTTCTTAGCCTCGTGCCACACGAGGCAAACTCTCCAGTCCTACCCTCCTAGTAGTCTTTCTCACCACCTGCTAAATTCTGTATTTCTCTCTCCACCTTCTAGGTTCTGCATTTCCTCAACATATGGGGGTAAAATTCTAATACATGGTATACCGAACCTGTTATACTTTAACTTAGTACCTGAGTATCTTTACCAAACATATACTGTATTTGTATTGGGAACAACACTTCCTAAGACTTAATCTGCCTAACACAGCCACCTTTTACTAATGGACTGTGTTCATTCTGTATGACGAATATAACCAGTTCCTTCTCTTTGAATGTTTGAAATTTTGGGTCTATTGCATTCCTACTTCATCAAAAAGTCCTATATGCACTTTGCATAGAGAGATGTTATCTGTACCATTTCTCTGAGCTCTCACTTCTACAGGCTTTAAGGGCGTCCATCTTTTCCTATATAATATCACAATCTTTGTTTTAATGGTGTTTTTCAATCCAGCATCTCTAGTGACTTTTTAGCATGGTCTTACTCTTTCTGATGAAGTCATTAATACTAATTGCATGCTTTTCATGGGAAGACAGATTTATTATGCAACCACTGTTCTCTAAATAGAATGCGCAGTGCTCTTGGTTTTAAAAACAACCTGCATCCAACATTCACAGTCGATAACAATTTGCAGATAAAAATCAATCAGCCATACTTGACTGGGCTGTATAACTGTTCTACCATGCTTAACTAGGCTTGTAAAATCACAGCTTATTCAAGATTCCTGCTGCTTTTATTTACATAATCTTTTTCCTTTCTCTTTTTTTGTGATTTGAATAGTCATAAAAGTGAATAATTTCTTATACCAGAATTAAGATTGAAGCTAACCTACTATTACATGTCAAGTTTTCAATCATTATTTTTAAGGGAAATAAATAATAATAATAATAATAAAAGTTATATAAAAGTGAAATGAAATAAAATAAATTAAATTAAATTAAATAAATAAAATAAAATAAAATAAAATAAAATAAAATAAAATAAAATAAAATAAAATAAAATAAAATAAAATAAAATAAATACCACTAGAACGTATGGATTCCTTTCATGAAATTATGCTTTTCAGACTTCCAAATATTTTAAAAACTATTAGAAGATAAAGATTTATCTGACGTTATTTTAAAACTCCGTTGCCATTGACTTCCTAAATTATTTTGTGTGCATGAAACTCAACATATAATCAAAATGTATATGGCTGTACTGGACTCTGCTGTGATAAGAAATACTTTTTAGTACTTTGTTTCTGAAGTGAGAGACAGGAGATTTAAAAAATATATAAAATCAATCACACAATTTTTGTAAAAGTGTTACACAGATGAATATTACAGTATTACAGTGAAGTAAGGTTGTGTATATACCCACTACTTCAGGGAGAGAAGATATTTATTTAGCATTTTAATTAGAACAAGGAGGTTGAAAAGATGCATGGAAAATCCGGAAAGGCCCTGAGGGCAAAGACTGACTATTTTCTCCCAAGCTGGGCCTGGAAGGAAAAATAATTTGAGAAAAAAATATAATAATAATCCTGCTATGTTATAAGCCAAGGCTCACTTACCAATTTTACCTTTCTATTTGCACTTTGTGAAGCGAGTCAAGAAAGGTTTTCTTCTTGACAAGTGATATGTCACTAAGCAAATGGCATGTGCTGAGGACTTAGGGGTGCAGATGCATTCTGCCATCTTCTTTCTCTTCCCTTTCTCAGGAGGTACCTCCAGATCCACAGGGTAACACTTGTGTAGAAATCAAAGGAGTGTAAATGCCTGAAGTCAAACACAAGCTAAAGTACCCTGCTGGCTATGAATCAGATTACACAACACTTTGCAAAATGGAACTTCAAGAAGTCTGTTTTTGGAGAAATACAACTGCAGGGAAATGCTTGGCCACCTGAGCCTTATTTCTCACTGCACCAGCATAAGAACACTGAATTTACTCCTTTCTCACTCTAGGGTCCTTGGGTAGTTGTGGAAGATTTTATGTCTCTACTATAGCTAATGATTCAGAGGATAGTATAATCCATAATAACGCCAGATATTTTGGGAATAATTATTTTTACTTGTCAAGGGAAATGAGGAGTTAATATCCTAAACAATAAGAAAGAATGATATCTTTCATGGTGAGTTTTGCAGGTTAGTTGCATTTTGCACAAAAAATTATTCCCCTGAAACTTTTGAATATATTACGCTTACTGTCTGTGAATGTTTTCCCATATTTGTATCATGGAAAGGGCACAAGACTAACCTTCTTTTTACAATTTCTAATGTAATGTATGTCTTTAACATTAGAAGCTTTTACTAATTTAAAAATAAATAAATAAAAATCCAGAAATCTAATTACTCCTACTGCTTTTAATCTTTCTTTGTAGGAAAGTTCTTCATCTTCTTGACTTTAATAATTTTCATTGTTCTTTTTATAACTTTTCCTATATGTGAGAAGATTTAAATTGCTCCCTCTGATCTGTAATGCTTTGCATTTCTCCATGTTGAATTTATTCTGCCATTATATAGACTAATTGTCTAATAGGTTTAGAAAGTCTTTCCTCTTTCTGCCCAAATTTTGAAAACCTAAATAATTTCATCCTTATTAAGACTCACAACAGGGTTGTTTCTGCTTGACTGAATCAATGAGAAACATCAGAGAATTAAAAAGAAGACCACATCAGTGATTACATAGTAGAAAGTAATCAGAGGATAGTAATTTGTGTATTTTTTACTATGTGAGTGAATGTGAAGGCAACTGATAGATAATACAAGCTCACTGTAAAATAAAAGTGTTTTCTCTAGTTTCTTCTCCCCTTCTCCCTTTCCCCACCTTGTCCCCACCCCCACACAACCCCTCCCCCCCCCCCCCCCCCCAGTTTAGAAGAATATGTCCATTGTAATACATCTTCATCATTAGATGCTATGTGGAAGTTTCTGAAACTTCACTTGATCACCCCAAAATTGAAAACATACTTTACATAGAGAAAACGTTATTTATATATATACTTGTATACACACAGACAAGAGAGGAAGATAATTAATGTCTTGAGAAATGGCACAAGGCAATTCTGCAGTAGGTGTCAAGAGATTCTCTTTTCATGTCTGACAAATGACACAGAGAAAGTATTTTAAATACATGAGATACCTCAACTGAATAAAACATAGCAAATTTTCAATAAAAAATATTTAGATAAGGATATGAATTACAGAAAAAAAGTAGAGAATTACTCTTAGTATTGTACAAGATACATTTTCTGTGACTTGCCATCAAAGAAAATCCATATTTCTATAATGCATTTTAAAGATGGACCCTAACATTACATTTGAGCCCATATTCTCTTGTACAACCTTATGTACACAAACTCATGTCTGACCTATTGACAGGTTCTCCCTTGAAAGTTATAGTTATTTTGAGGGCTCTCTCTTCAAAAACAAATTGTACAGAAAATATTTACTGGCAAATGTTCTAATTGCTATAGTGTTTACTAGAAATATTTCAGAGAACATAGTGGCATATTCACAAACTACTAGTGATTATTGGCAACTTGATTTGCTAAGAATCATGAATATCAGACTGCATAATCCCAGGAATGTCTGCAAGCAAACTGAAATCCTTTATCAACAACTAGTGTCAACGAATTTAATGTAATTTATCTACTTCTTTAAATAATTCACACTGGTTAAAGCATTCTTCTTCACTTAGAAAGGGGTAGCATAGGAATATATATAGTTTTGAATGTGGTTCTGTAGATGTCTATAAATACCAGATTTTTTTCTCTTACAAACCTTAACTCCAACCGTTATTTGACAATGTATAGAAACAGTTTCTGTCACTGAGGTTACTTTCCTATTCCCTACTGAAAAAGCTTGTTTGCTTTCCAGAGGTTATTTCCAAGTACCTCTACCTTAGGATCAACTTTTGTTTAGGTTCCATTATTCCTGGTTCAGAAGGGGTAAGGAATGATTCCTCCAACAATTTTAATGTTGCCTACAACTGTTGCATGGTTTATATTTTAATTGGCACCATTTTTTTTTTCTAGCAAAGCTATTTAAACTGATCCAAACCTTATTTAAACAAGATAATCTCAGAGACAAATCCTATAGGTAAGTCAACAGCTTTACTGTAAGTTCTCTGTTCTCTTTGACTACAAGTCCCATCCAATCCGATGCCCACAGTATAGTTTCAAATTTTGAAATTAAGTTGTATGTATCACATTATGACAACCTGGCATATGCAGTGGTCACAAGCTGTAGCAAGAGACACTGTAATGGAGAATGGTTTGGGGATCAAAATAAGAATGATTAAACAGAGAAACTAGTTATCAAGTGCAGTTTTTGACTCCTCACCCCTGGAAATTTTCAGATCTCAACTGGACTAAACAGTGAGCAACTTGCTCAAACTTTCAAGTTAGCTTACTTTTACTAGCTGTATGGATTTGATCATCATAATACCATTGATATGGAATATAGCAACTACAGGAGTGATAACATACAGTAATATATAGCAATTAACATCTTACAATTCAAATCATTGGCTATTCTCACCCAATATTAAATGATGTACATATCAGACTTCTCCATTCTCTGCATTACCCACCAAGTGCACCCAGGTCCTTGAGCAAAAGAAATTCCAATGGATGGGTTTACCTTTGCCCGAGATAGGAATAACCCAACCTGTCTTCTCCAGCATGCTTTTTATGTGCACTCCAGGGACTTTATCCCCATCTGCAATATGTAAAAATTTTGATTGGGCGGGGCCAGCTCATAGGCATATCCCCTAGTGTTGACTAACCAGATGGCTTTTGCTACGCGTATATCCCAATGTTTGAATGTCCTCACACTCATTGCTCCCTGTGTAGTCTTTAATAGTCCATTGCATTGTTCAATTTTCAGGAGGCTGGTGCATGACAAGGTATGTGATATAGCCTTTCAATACCATGCGTACTCTTTGGCCTAGTTTGTTTTGAAAATGAGTCCCGTTGTCTGACTCTGTTCTTTCTGGGGTGCCATATCTCCATACAACTTGCTTTTAAAGGCCCAGGATAGTGTTCTGGGCAGTGGCATGGGGTGTAGAATAAGTTTCCAGCCATCCAGTGTTTGCTTCCACCATTGTAAGTACATAGCATTTGCCATGGCAGGTTTGTGGAGTTTGATATAATAAGTCTGCAAAACCTCCCCATATTTATATTTCAGCCATCATCCTCCATGTCAGAAAGGCCTTAACCACTTGGCTTGCTTAATTGCAGTGCATGTTTCACATCCATGGATAACCTATGCAATAGTGTCGACAGTCATTTCCACCCGTCAATGACAAGCCCATTTATATGTTACATCTTGTCCTTGATAGCCTGAGGTGTTATGGGCACACCAAGCTGTAAATAATTCACCCTTATGTTGCCAGTCCAGATCCACCTGAGCCACTTCACTCTTAGCAGCATGATCTACCTGCTGGTTGTTTTGATGTTCTTCAGTGGCCCTACTCTTGGGCGAATGAACACATGGCATACTTTTACAACCAGGTTCTCTATCTGGGCAGCCATATCTTGCCATAATGCAGCATCCCAGGTGGGTTTGCCTCTGTGTTGCCAGTTGCTCTGCTTCCATTGCTGTAATCACCCCCACAGGGCATTTCATAGAATCATATCATAGAATCATAAAGTGACTTGGGTTGGAAGGGACCATAAAGACCATCTATTTCCAACCCCCTGCCATGGGCAGGGACACCACACATTATGCCAGGCTGCTCAGGGCGTCATCTAACCTGGTCTCAAACGCCTCCAGGGATGGGGCATCCATGTCTCCCAGCAACCTGTTCCAGTATCTCACCACCCTCTGAGTGAATAATTTCCTCCTAACTTCTAATCTAAATCTCCCCTCTTTTAGTTTAAAAAAATTCCCCCTTGTCCAGTCATTATCTGATTAAGCAAAGAGTCACTGTTCATCTTTTTTATAAGTCCGCTTTAAGAACTGAAAAGCCACAATGAGGCCCCCCGGAGCCTTCTCTTCTGTAGACTGAACAGCCCCAGCTCTCTCAGCCTTTCTTCATAGGAGAGGTGCTCCAGTCCCTTGATCATCTTTGTGGCCCTCCTCTGGACCCGTTCTCACAGATCAACACCCTTCTTGTGCTGGGGTCCTCATACCTGGATTCAATACTCCAAGTGGGGCCTCACAAGGGCAGAGCAGAGGGGGACAAATACCTCCCTCAACCTGCTGCCCCCTCCTTTTTTGATGCAGCCCAGGATGCAGATGGTCTTCTGGCCTTTGAATCACAATCTTGGAAATGTATACTGTGCACAGTATAGGAACAGGTTAAAGTAAGGATGAAGGATGTGTTTTTAATTGTACTTCTAGTAAAGTAGGCTGCTAACTAGCTGTACCTGCCTACAAGCTTTCTCCCTCCTTCTCCTTCTAACCCTGTAAGGGAACTTTTGTTCGGTTTTTGCAATGCTTTATGACTATACTTGGGATATATTTTTTTAATCCATATAAATACTGTACTGTGAAATTTTTGTCTTCTGAAACTGTTTCCTAGCAACAATGTGTTTATCATTCTCAGGCAATGCAATGACATATTGCCATTTAGATACACTAATTGCAATTTTTTTTTTTCCCCGACAAGGAAATAGCATGCACTCAAGGCAGTATTAAATTAGAAGAAACAGAGTTAAAAAGGAATAATGGCAAACACAATTGGAAAAAAAGCTAATAATATTTATTAGCATATGATGATTGCATTTCTTCCCAGTGAGGCTGAAGCTGACATGTCAAAACCAATAGTTCCCAGACACCTATAACTGGCTAGTATTCATTATTTTTAAAAAGCAAGAAGATAGAATATGGTAAATTTAATAGTTCTTTACTATAACCCTGAAGATATTTTGTAATGGAAATATATGTCATCTCTGTTAACATCAGCTAAGCATTCTCTGCTTGTATCTGGTGTACACATAAAGAGCTACTCATATTACTAGCTAGTGACTATAGTTCTTTAATTTCAAGGATAGATGTCATATAGCAACTGCCAGAGGTTAACCTGCCAGTAAGATGGTGTAGGAGGTCATTACTACCACATTTTGTTACCTTTTCCAATGTGTCAGTTTTAAAGTATATTCTCAATATGAACTTCAGTGACACTTAATGAATTAGACTTCAAGAATATTTAAGATTATTATTCACTTTTTGTTACTAATCAGGATAAGAATATTATCACATTTAGTATCTTGAAACTAGGCTTTTTGCCCTTCTGATAACTGAGGATGCTCAGCAGAACAGTTGACCTAAATAGATTTGCAAAACTCTGTTAATGTAGGAGATTGAGTGCAAATAGTGTACACAAACAGCAAAGAACAATTCCTCCAATGCAAAAAACACTAGCAGAATTAACAGCATGATGAGAATATTCATTCAGAGATATAGATATGTGTTTGTTATGCTTAATATTAAACATTCTTCTGTATTGGCATCAGACAGGATGTACATTACTTAAAATTGTTTGATCTTAAGTGATCAACTCATTTTAGAGGTTTGTGAGGTTTGTATTTCCTTTTTTTTTTTCCTGAGTTTCCCTGTCCTTTTAGTGATGAGGCAAAAAATTGAAGTGTGTAGGCATTAGAAGGCAAGATACATTGTGGGTCTAGTGGGAGAAAACAAATTGATTTGAAATGAGAGGACAAAATTAATTATTGGTGGAAGAACAAATATTATTTTTATATTTCTTTTTCATTACATAAATCATCACTTACAAACTGTGCTAAGAATATTAACTTAATTTCTGCATGAAGTAAAAAAAAAAAAAAAAGGTTAAATAACTTCCATTTAGGAGTGAAATTTTGAATTTAAAACCTCTTATGAATATCTTCACCAAACTCTTTTTGTAATTATATTTTTGATCAGAGAAATAAGAAGAAAATTAAAGCAGAAGACAGCTGTGAATTTTGAACCTGAGAGGTATCAAAAATTAGACCAATTTAAAAGTCAATAGAAAAAAAAAATATTTTATCTTTAAATTCAAATAACTTTGTTAAATAAGGGAAGGATTTCACAATAGAGATGTAAAAAAGGGTGATTTTTTAGAACATTTTCACAGTTTTATGGGGTGGGAAGCAGCAGCTCTCAAATGAGAATCTATATTGCTATTAAGAAGATGCTCTTATACTGTGAAAGGCAATTCCATGAACTCTAGAAGTGTTTATGTGTTTATCTGAAAATCAGTAAAAATTTACTAATGTCAAGCTACATTTTATGTTCTAAGACCCCTGAGAGCACCAAGACAAACTTAGTTTGGGTCCAGTGTAACAGTAAAACCAAGAACTCCTGAACCTGTGGAATGGGGCACCCTGGGGAATTGGGAAGTGGTCCCCTGCACAATGCTGGTGCTATTGTACATGTGGGCTCTGCTTGATTTTCTGCAACTCGTTGCACAGTTCTGCAGTTTTAATTGCTACAGATCAAGGTGAAGGTTATTCCCATTTCTCCTCCTTTGTGGCCTCAGTTCCATGATTTTTTTCTCTTTGTTTGTTTGTATCTTTTCAGCCATCTTCTCAGAAAGGATGGTTTGTTAATTTTGTACACACATGGACAAAAAAAGGCAGAGATACTACCACCTGTAACTTCTCATAAGTCACCTGTCTGCTTTTGGCTGTATCTGAGCCTCAGCAACAAATTTCACAAACTAGATGATAAGAAATAAACTCAAGACTGTCAGGATATTTGTTTAAATAAGTACTAAATGAAAATTTCTATTATTATTCAGTATATTTCTCTCATATTTAACATTGTTAATCAAATAATTACAAAAGGTTATGACATGTACATGTTCCATGTACAATCCTTGTATAAGAAACTATAGGTGCTTTGAAATTGTCATATGACACATATCGGGTTTCTGATTCAAATCATTAAAATTACAAGTTTGAGGTTTGCTTTCTGGCTTTGCAGTGCTCACTCACTACTTGTTCTTTTGACAAACATTATTTCATTGAAGTTTAGCTGTTAGAAAATTCATGGGAAAGGGAAGGCCTGAGCAGAGTCAGAGTGAATAATTTAAAAACTCAAGATGTTTACAGAACATCTTCTGTAACGCTCCCCCATTGCTACCTGAGATATTGCTTTAGAGTTTCAAGGATACTGTAAGATATCCCTGTGCAAGGAAAGGACAACTGTATGAAAAATGAGCAAGAGACATGAAAAATGCATAAAAGAATAAAAAGATTTTGATTATTCTCTAGTAATATTTCATATGGGTTGATGGAGAGAGAGAAAAAGACAAATAAAAAAAATCACTTGTTTTAAGAAAAGATGGCTTTGAAAATGTGCCATATTACAGAAATTGCCACATAACGAGCAATTAAGTTTATAAAATCTTGTATTAACCCAATAAACTACTAAAAATGAATCGATCACAACCTTCAAATCACTTATTATCAAGTTTCTGTTTTCATATGTGAAGTGTGAGGAACAATATTTACGCAGATTAAGTCATTTATGTAATAGAATGGTCTGCATTGGCAAATATGCTTAAGCATACGTGTGCAGAGTGAAGGGAGCCTAAAGAAATACAGGTAATGTAATGGAAATTGCAATCTTTACAATCCTAGGTGATTTTTAACAATAATACCTGATGCTGGAATAAAAACAGAAAAAGCAAGTACTTGGCAGGGTAACCTGGTCTAACTTGACCCCAAACTTAGAATGGAATCCCAATGGTTTCTTAGAGGTGATTCCAAATTTGCACTATATTGTATCATTTCATTCATTTTCATGTCAGCTGAGAGACAGAAAAAAAATCTTCTAGATTTTTTTTTGTTTGTTTTAAATTTAAATACAACAGGAGTTGCAGAAATCTTAAGAAATCTTTCCAATCACAGTATTTTCTTAAAAAGTATTTTTCAGGTTCTGGATTTCTGAAACTAGAATTTATACTCTTGCTTCTTTCCTGAGTGCATAGAAAGGAAATAGCCATGCAAAAGATGACTGAGCCAACCTGCCTGAAGAATGCTTCAGGGACAGCTGATGGGGGATTCTGTGTATTCACCAATCTATTTCCAAAATCTTCCCTGCTGCTGCATAAATGTCTACCCCTAACTGACTGCAGCCACAGGATGAACGAGAAGGCAACCATGTGAGAAGATGGACCCATCAGGTCTCACCTTACCGTTGTCAGTTTTACTGAGTTTAAACATTGTATCCTCCAAAAATCAGAAAAAAAAAATGTTTTTGAAATTTATTAATTTGCACATTCTCTTATTTTTCTTGGCCCTTAGTAGTTGTGATAAAGATGCTAAGAAATTCAAATTAATTGAAGAAAGTATCCATTAAAAAGTAAAAATGTATCCATAATTGAGATAAGACATCCTAAGTTGTAAATGTAGTGTTTTATATTGTGTTTTTAATACTGTTGCATTTTTTGTGTCATTACGGGTTATAATTGTTCTGGTGCTATCTACTCAGTCTTAGTCATTGCATTTTATCTCCCTTTTGTAAATTCTAGAAGTTTCACTGACTTAGTTCAAACCTCTGGATGAGCTGCCAGGATCTTTTAATGTAATGTCTGTCACTCCACGACCTATCAAAATTAGAAATGGCTTTCTCTTAAGTACATTGCAAAAGAAAAGAAATGTAAAATCAGTGTTCCACTCCATAGTCATAATCACTTCATATGGAAGAGTAAGAAACTATTTGGTTGCTTTGGTTTCCATGCATACACAGGGTTGTTGTCAGACAGTGCATCAGAGCTTCCAGAGGGTGGAAAAAAATAATAAATAAAATAAAAACAGATACAAGTTCCAGTAATATTCAGAGGGAACATAACAGCATAGTTTAGCACTTCACTCCCCACTCCAGTTATACATGACTTTGAAGATGCTGGCTCAAGAGTAAAATGACTGATAAAGCTGCAGTCACTTATTGCTATACTGCCTTATTAAGGCAGAGCTTTCTCTTACTTACTTTTCTTACTGTTAGGAAAGCAGAAGCTATGATGAGCTGTAGGAGTAATATAACAGCATTGTGGAGGAAATGGGTTGTCTCATGTCAACTACATGACTTTCCACCCTCTGGAAGCCTCAGTATCCCATCTGCAAGAAGATAAGCATTTTTTAGGAGGTATCAGCTATCCATATCAGGGTGTCTTCTTATGAAAGGTAATCAGAACCTCTCTGGATGGAATTCCCTTAAGGACTAACAATAGTAATTGTGTGTCTCAAAGGCTAAAAATGCCTCAGACAGTATCCACTGCGAGTGCTTGCTAGGATAGGAGGTGTTTAATTCAGTGCCTCACAATACTTTAAACACAAATTAGCTGATTGGTCCCAGTAGACTGAAGGCTATGGTTTTAATCTGTTAAACAATCTGCCCTGTTTCAGAAACAAAGCAAGAGCTGCACAAATCGTTCATAACTGAGCAGGAATATGTAGAATTTCACAGGAATTGGACTGGCTGACTTTTCACATAACAGAAAATGTCTTTTGGAAAACTTCTCTTTGCTCATCATCTTCTGACTAGATCACTTCTTAAGTACAAATTAGGAAATCAGATCAAAATTTCACATTTTTCTAATTCTTACTTCAGTTTCTCTTAATTTGCCTTTTCCATCTATCTTAATATATTTTAGCAAAGATCTCTTGTGGTTTGCAGACAAGGTTGTGTGCAATAGTTTTGGTTCACTAATAGCTTTCCAACAAACTGAGCAATTAAACAGGAGATATGAGTACCCAAAACAAGCCACACAATTTTTGCATAATGTAAACTAAAGTTTACAGACTATGAAAGCACCTGAAATACTCCTGCACATTAATGACCAAAGTTACCCTAAACATGGTTAGCTTGAGCCCTGTTTAGAAGAACCCTTCAGCTCCTTTCTTTTGGAGCCCTCATCTATCTCAGACTGGTAGTCTCTATTTTAATAAAATCTCTGGTTTAATACCGCACAGCAAGTCCGGTATTAAAGCTGGCAAGCATTTTATTTTTGCAGTGATGTTTTTCCAAATAATAAATAAACTACCCACAAATCTTACATGCAGTCTTTTTCCTTTTGTCAGGAATGGAGAAGAGCCCTTATTTCCACAACTTATGAATTTTGTATACCCCAAGCATGTAGATAGTTACATGAAGCAAATTAGCTTATTTGTATTGGACAAGAAGCTATAGATGCTTTTTTTCCTTAGCTATATGCTCTAATGATTTCAGTCCAGTCTGTGTCACTCCAACCTAGATTATTTCAACATGTACCTGAAGTGACACCCAGAGAACACCTGAACATTCGAACTAAAACTAAATTTGTTTGTTTGGAAGTTCTGTAGGAGAGTATGCCAAACGTGAAACTAATTATTTTATTTGAACTGTTGATTCAGTCTACAAAATTTTAAATAGTTTAAATCCTGGGCAATTTAAAGGTTTTTTGCAAACAAAATAGATTCATTTCCACAAACTGTCTGACTAGTGAAATACAAACTGGTTGAAGGGGAAAATTAAGACGTGTTGACATGTGCTTATTTTTTCATTGTAAGCTACTGTTAAGAGCAGCTTTGCAACTATATAAAGAGACTTTTTGTTCCTTATGTGAGGTACATGCCTCTACTATGAAGAAAGGAGACAGCTAAACATTATTCAAAAGGGAATATTAAGTTGAGTTGTGAGTCATTAGAAACAAATAAAAATTACATATGGAGGACAGACTTTCACACAGAACCAGAGAAGCCCTTAGAAATATAAATTACTGTCAATGTACGGTAATATTACCACTTTGAGGATAGGAAGATCAACCAATATCTCCTAGAAAAACATCTTTCTAGGTAGCCGGTGAAGGTAAAGTGAGTGACAGGTAAATGTGAGCAAGAGTTAATGACTGTTGCAAACAGTAAAAAAAGACATGGAGAAAAGTAGTGAGAATACGCTACAAGGATGACTGGAGGCTACTGGTCTATAGATCCATGCAGTAGTATTTATGTTTCAATGGAAATCATTAGTACTTCATTGGAGTACATAAGTATACATATAGACTTGTGTGTGTGTGCAGAAGTATGGTATACATGCATATATATATGTTTAATGCTCTAAGTAACATCAGTTACAGGTCTCTGATTCCTGAAACAAGCCTCAACAAGAAAAGTTTTATTATAGCTGTGACTTAAAGTTTCAGCTGAGATTTTAAAAATCCTGACACCCGTTATACTCCAGCTGGGCCTAAGGTCCATCCCCTCCACAAAATGAGAGCACTCAGCATATTTGGATCATACTCTGGATAGAAGCACTAGCAGGTATTTTTACTGTGACTTAACAGATGGCAGCAGTAGGTAGCACTACTGTCATTGCATGGTTTTAATGTTCTTGTATTGTTAGACAAGTGGTATATGACTATCACAGAAAGGAAGGAATTCAGACAGATTTATTAAGATCTTTCAGTGACAGAACTGGAAATTGGATCTCCTTACTCTGAGTTCTTCCTTCCATACCATTTTTAATATTTATGGTCAGAAAACAGCCAGTTTTCAAATCCTCTTCTAAATTAAACATTGTTAAATATCCTAAATTAAAAACAAACAAACAAAAAAAAAGTACTGGACTGCCCAGATTATATTTTTTTATAGTTCAAGTTTGTCCTTCTTTTCAGGATAATATGGCTAAATCCAAGTTTGAAATCTATAACAGGTTCTCACATAACTTTTTCTAACATTTTAGTAGCATTAATAATTTACCTAAACCGAATTCTGCATCTAAAATCCTGCTGTACTGTAAAGTACATTTGTTACAAATTATTGCTCCCATTACTGCACAAACCCTCCAGTAATTTCAGCTGTTTATTGTTAATGGAAGATATCTATACATTAAGAAAGCAATTCATTCAGATTCTTTTGTAAGTTTGCCCTAAACAGTGATTAATTGGTATTAGAGACACTGATTCAAAATTATTTGAAATAATCCACTGTTTCTTGTGAGTCTAGTGTTAAGCAATTTGCATTTCACTACCAAAATATAAAGTTCTTTCATGGACCTGTTCTGCTGTTGACTCACATCCATAAATATCTTCATTGTTAAGGGACTTGTACGTGCATGCAATGGACAAATAAATGTCATCCTTAAAATTTTAATACAATAATTAAATATCCTTTTATGATGCTGTTAAAAACATTTGCATTTTCTATACTCTTTTTTTCCTATCTCTGTATATTAAAATACATGCTATTAATTAGATCTCAAGGAGATGATGCTATTTCTACTGTTGTCAGTTACATATTAATCCTTTGTTTACCATAGGTTACTCTAGAACCTACCATCCCTGATGTTGATTTCTAAATTTATTTTTTAATACTGGAAATTTTTCTACACAGATCACCTCTTTGACTCTGCACATGGTAGACATGTCATCTCCAGGGACAAATGTTCAATAGGTCTTTTTTAGTGCCTTTTTAAGACATCCGTTTCAGAATAGTCTTGGGTTCCAAACTGCTTTGCTGCTAGAGAATAAGTCAGATGTGCTGAGATGTAGATCTGTAAGAGAGGTATGCTCCTTCCACAGAAGGGATCTTAGGAACCTAACAGCATTTTAGTAGCCCGGTTTGGTAGTTTACTGTGCTTATCAATGAGGAGAACAAGGACCACATTTTTTATGCTTTATCTTCCTTTTTTGTTTCTGAACACCATCATTTTCACACTTCAAAATGGCATACAAATGCATAAGTACTGTTTTCTTTAAGACTTTTCTGTTCATGAGAGATCTTAAACTTGGAGACTGTTTGATTTTTTCTTGGTAGTTCCATAAAATGATAAGAAAAGAAGTAGAATATTCATAATTCATGACAGACATGAGAATTGAAGGGCCTTGATTTCTGTTTTTTTTTTTCATTGTTTTTTTTTTTTCCTTTAAGTCCCTTGGTGTAAGACTCTTGCTTGGTAATAAACTTTTAAGTCTATATTTACAATTGGTTATTTCTGACGTGAAAGTTATTATCATTGCCAGTAAGGTGTGAAAGATTATTGTATTAGACATCATATGAGAAACCAAGTAGACCATTCATGACTCTAAAAAGTTTATAGTTCAGGCATACTAACTTGAAATTTTGTAGTCTTTTTACCTGCAAAAGATAACACCAGTACGTATACAGTACCATATTAGTAATTATACAAAAAGATGCATGCATCTTTAAAAATTTTCAAGAGCTTGAAAAGAATCCATTTAACTCGTATATTCTATGGGAAAACTTTGTATATGACAAAAACTGTTTTTATGAATCTGGTCCCTAAGAGCAAATGTTCTTCTCAGATGCTGAAAAGCAGTATTCACCCTACAGGATATGGAAGAATAATCAGATAGTTAAGTACAAGTGTATTATCTGTTGCCTGACACTTTTTGATATAATTCAATTTAAAAGTTCTTGGTGTATTCTAGGTGTACTGGGAAAAGAAAGACAAGAGACCAGATGAAAAGAGACAATCTTTCCTTTACTCTCCCAAACCCAAACCCCAAACCCAGTGCTAAGAAAGGGATTAAACTACCTGGAAAAAAAAAAAAAAAAAAGTAGAATAGAATAGAATAGAATAGAATAGAACAGAACAGAACAGAACAGAACAGAATAGAAAAGGAATTGGGCACAACCATAAAATGACATTATTATTACCTTTCAATAAGTCTGTTTTCAATGGGCTCACTGTGGAAAAAAAAAATCTGACTCATTATGTATAGCACAATTTAGAATCTTAGAATCATAGAATAATATTCTGGAAGGAGCTGGAAGGGACCCACAAAGATCATTAAGTCCAACTCATGGCTCCACGCAAGACCACCCAAAAATCAGACCAAATGTCTGAGAGCACTGTCCAATTGTTTCTTGAACACTGGCAAGCCTGTTACTGTGATCACTTCCCTGGGTAGCCTGGTGCCCAACCACCCCCTCAGTGAACCTTTCCTGTTGTAGCTTCATGACATTCCAGAAATGAGAAACTAGAAAATTAGACACAGATTATTAATTAGTTTTTTTTTTTTTTTAAAGGTACTGCTAAGGTACTGCTGAGCTTGTTTCAACCACATGATTTGCCATGCCTAGAGCATTAATTTACAGCATGAAAAAAGATATATGTGACAGAGAATCTTTCAGTTGGTTACTATAGACCTTGGAGCAAGCCCAGAGGTACATAATAGAAATTAAACTTTTACTAGTTCCAAAGAGCAAGAACAAAAACAGCAATGCATAAGATTCAACTGCTTAAAATGTCTAGCTGTTCCAGTAAAGATGAAAAAAAAACACCAACAACAACTACAAACCTGAAACAGTTTAAATCTATAAGTAGAAGATAACCTACCAATAAAGTTTAGGGAAAAGAAGAACCTAAAAAAATATACAATAATAATAATAACAAATAAAAATTAAAAAATCATTCTTTTCTCTAGGAATCAAAGCTAAGATTAATATTAATGCAGTATTTCTTTTACAAAAGAAAAATATGTATTAAAAATCATAACAAAGTATGAAGCCTTTTCTGTTCATTATAAAAATAAAAACACCACCAGCAAGAAGCCAATTATCAAACACTTTTCTTGACCTGTTAATCATGTCCATTGGTTATATAAACAGTCTTGTGCCAATGAAATAACTTTCTTAAAAAAAAAAAAATAGGAGAGATAAATTGCTACATTTAAAATAAAGATAATTAAGACTTAAAATTAACGTTCCTATTTAATAATACCATAGTTAAACTAAATTCATAAACCTTTGGATTTAAATGTCACTTGAATTCTCTGTGACATAGTATAGAAAACTAATCCTTAATACACGAGGTCTTTTAATACATTACAGATGATATACAGAGAGATCTTAATTAAAAGCTAACATAGCCATAAAGGATAAAGGATGTGCTTGACTGAAAACATAAAAAGTTCAAGGTGATAGTTTTCAAAACAAACAAATTGAAATAAGTAAGCAGCATGTTACACTCAGAAACAGGTGACAGGGGAATTTATTGGACTGCGAAATATATTTAGAAATGTAGTTACTTGTGCTAGTGTTAGTATTTCTCTTAAAAATGCTAAATTATCTGAAGAAATTCAGGAAAAAAATATTTTTTTTTCAGTAGTAAGCTTGCAAAATGTATTTTAAAAAAAAAAGTCAAATAACTACGATGAAAAATTTTAAATTAACAAGATCTATGGGAATCTGTGAGAAAGTACTAAGTCTCTTGTAATACTTTTGTATATCCTGTGAATCAAGTGTATGTATGCACACTTATTAACCTGCAGATACCTAGTAACTTGACAATGCCTAAACCCTTGTGCCTAAGCCTCACTGCATGATTCATTGATTTTATTTCTGCATGAGTGTATTTTATTTATTCCAGTTAATATTCATACACACATAATAGAAGAACTTCTGGTGAACTATAACAGGGGAAAAAAAAAAAAGTGTTTGTTTCTCAGTATGAGAAAAAATGTATGTTTGACATTTTATAAGATGGTGAGATGCTCCTATCATAAAGATATACATCATTATTATTGGTGGTCTAGAGTACACGTGATCTTTATTGCACTGCTATCATATGTTTTATCATCTTCTTCTTCTTTTTAATCTTCTTACCACAGCAGTTTTTGATCCTCGGCATTTGTCAAGGGAAGGGGAAAGCTTCCACGTGCTTCATTGTTCCAAACATTCACTGCAGCTGAAACAGCAACAGGCAAAAGGTTGAGGATGCAGAGGACCAGAGCAGATGCTTCACATGTGTCACTGTGTTTGCAAAGTGGCAGACGTCTTCATAATTAAAAGGCAAATTGTTTGCCAGGACAGATTTAGCAAATTTTGACTTGATAATTGGATTAAAAGACAAAGGCTGCACAATAATGCAAAAACAGCTGTAAAGGATTTTGAAGTTGCAGAGACAACCACCTTGGGCAGCGATTGAATGAAAGAAACAGATTTTTAAGGTGCTCAAAACAGGATTTGTCTGACTTTACAGGACAGTAGTATAGAGGAGCTGTGTGCTGCCCACTGAGGTGACACATGAAGGTGATCAGCAGAGCTACCTGCAACATTGCCACTGACATGCACTGCAGAGCAGGGTACTGCTGATCCTCTTTTTTCCCCTTTTTTATAATTTCCAAAATGAAGTTATGAGTCTCATGCATTGATGCAAGAAGTATAGTCCCCTACAGGGCTAAATTTAACATGAGCCCCAAAAAGATAAAGAGGAGAACTTTCTGTTCCTCTGGCAGCAATGTGCATAGTCAACTCTGATGCCCTGGCACTTTCTGTGAAGCCTGGACTGCACACGTATCCTTCCTGGGCTTGACTCGAACTCAACTGTGCCTATAAAGGATGCTCACTGATTTTACAATGGCTGGAAACAAGCTCATAATGAGCATTTTACCCCATATTCGTGCAAAAGCACCTAGCATTTATGGTCTCACTGAAACTACAGTCTGCACTATAGTTATCTGTCATATGCCAATCACCATCCTGTTCTTCCCACTACTGGGGAAAAAAGAAAAAAAAAAAAAAAAAGAAAAAAAAAGCTAATTAGTTCTCAAATGACAGTTTGATTTTAATATTTTAATGATTTTTTTTTTTTTCTGCTAGATTCTCCAGTAAATTTACCCAGGTCTGGATTTTTTTTTCTCACAGATAATTGCTGAAGTTATATGCTTTTATCAATGGCCTAATATTGCCAGAGCAGCCATCAGCCTCACCAGAGCACAAATCACTGACAACAAAACCAATTGCCTGCCAATACTCTGCAGAAATCCTTCTAGCTGAAACATTTTGTGTGCTACATCTTATCTGTAATGATTATAGCCAGACTCCTTGGAAAACTGCAAACATATTAAAAAAAAATTAAACATGCTGTGTTTTTCAAGTGCCTGAACTGAAAACAGCTCTGGACTAGCATCCTTGCCTCACAACTTGCACTCTTGAAAGTCTCTCTTGCCTTTTTTTATTTTTTTCATTTGATGTAGTAAATGAGACACCCAAGAGACAGGGGAACTAGGACAGGCTTTTCAAGTGTAACACAGTAAATGAAGCTGGGTAGCCCAATGGCAATTCTCAGAGTCCCAAAGATTAGAGAGCAACACTTTCTGACACTTTCTGAACTGGCATTTAAAGGAAAAGAAATAATAATAATAAAAATAAATAAATAAATAAATAAGGAAAAAAAATAAAGGTATATCTGTAATTCCTTTGACTTCATCTAAAGACGTTGCCATGGGAACTCCCTGCAGAGGAAGAAGGGCACTCGACCTGGCAGTTTCTGGGAGTAGGTTCAGGCACAGCTGTTTGGGCGAACTTGTCGAGTTTCTCGAAATATTTGTGAAGGAAATTAATATAAGAAATGTTTTATTCACTTTTGCTTCCAAGGAAAACTCCTCATAGCCCGAAGTTGTCAGCTCTGCCTGCCATTATGTCTGTTATCTTTGCTTGTTGTTACTGTGTCAGTGTCTTTGGGAGAAAAATGGAGAAGAAACATCATTGAAGGACAGAGAGAAACTGAAAGCTGTTATGTTGTTCTTCTTTCTGTCCACATTGAATCTGATTTCTGAACACACGGTAAATATTGGTGTTCCTGAGAACTGGCACACGGTCCTGCTATGACAGCTGTTAGATTGCCTGATGGATGATTTGACGATGTTTTATACAATACAGCCTGTCAGAAATGAACCTGTGCATATTTTCTGAGTAATGAGGAGGAAAAGCTTAGCGTTGTTTCTAGGCATATTCTGCAGTGGTACATCTGCCCTGAATATAATCCAATCAAAAACGCAAGCAGTTATACAGTGATTTGTGGTTCAAAAAGCAGTCTTACCTTGTTATGTGAACTAAAGCACAAGCAGAAGACTTAAAATTATTAATTCATAAGATCAATGGGAGATGGAGCCTCTAACCATTAGTACCAAATATTGTATTAGCTCAGTTAGGCTTCAAAGTAAATTAAATATGTAATGTGAAAATTGCTTTGGTGAAAACTAGTACGAAAGCATGACACTGAATGTGATAACTAGAATAACTGTAGTCTGGAGAATAGGCTACCTAAGCATATTCTAAGTGCAAAAAAGTTCTGATAATTTTATAAAAGACCTAATGACATTCTTACTACAAAACAACAACAGCAACAAAAAGGAAGCCTATTCTTTTGCAAAGCTATCCTGACTCTTGCTGTTTTCCTTCAGATTCACTTTTAAAATATAGTAGAATTACTTCAGAGAAGGAGAGAAGTTTTCATCAGAGACTGTTTCAGTTTGGGGATTTTCAATGGTAGGAGCTAATATATCCTAATAAAAGTTTTTTTGTTTTGTTTTGTTTTTAAATCTTTGTATCTTTGATTAGTCTATTGTTATTAACGATCTGGTGATAAATTTTGAAGTTTTATCCTTTTACAGGGTATAGTCTGTAAAGGTTGAATTCTAAATCTTCAAAGGATGTTGACAGGAGTGAATTAAAAATATGGACCTCATATTTTCCCATTAGCTATTATGTGAATTGGCATCCTGGCATAGCTACTTTTATTCCGGAAGACAAATTTGTAAGATAAATTAAAATAAAATTTACACTATGAAACGAAACTTGAGAGTATCCACAGATTCCATTTTAACCTCTGTGATGCTCACACATCACACAGGAGATGTAATTAATATACTAATAGGAAGAAATTACCTTGCTATAATGTTTATGAGATTTTCTTAGCTCAAGGTTTATTAGCAATAACTGTCACATGAGGAATCGCTGCTGTGAAAATATTCAATCTACCTCCAGTCTATATGGAAAGTTGCTTAATTAATTTGGTACCTTTCTCTAACCCCAAATTAAAATAGGAGATCAGGCATGAAAAAATCATGTGAGAAGCAATTAATGTATGCACCCAACTCCAGATTCTCAACTGCATATTTCCATATCCCATCAGTGAATGCAGAGAGCTTATTTCTCAGGTACATACAACTTTTTAGAAGTTTTATAAGGAAATCTCTACATCTTTGCATGCTTTGAACTTGATCCTTCTTAACTTTCCTGAGCATTTCTATGTTTATTTTTTAAGATTTTTTCTTAAAAACTATCAATCTCTGAATAGAAGAAAACCAAAGAAAAGCTACACTTCAGATTGGCATATGTATTTAAAAGTCTTATGACTGCTAAATCAAGATATCTAAATTTTCAACAGAAAAAGCCTCATTTAAGATAACTGATTTGTCAGGTGTGTAGCTTGAAAAAAAAAAATCCAAAAAAGGAATTCTTTGCATCTTTTATTATTACTATAAAATAGCTAACATATAATTAATTAATTAATTAACAGAAAAATAAAAAAAATAAGAAAGAAAAAAAAATCCCATCACATTCAGAATAGATAGCTTTATATTCTGATACTTAGATTGATTTACCACTTTCAGAGTTGTGTTATGGTCACTTCATAACCTCACAAATACAGTGGTCTCCATGTAAATACCAATGTTTGGTAAGAAATCAAACTCAAAGTTTATCACAGATATGGAAAATTCTATTCTTAAAATATAGGTTTATATGTCTTATTCTATTGGAGTGCAACTGTGTGTTTTTGACATTACCCAATTATTCGTATCAGTTTATATGTCCATATTATTTCCCAGTTAAATATAACATTATTTGAATTTTTGAGAGTTTGATAAATCAGAATAATAAGATAACCAACCTCATGATTTTGATTTTCATAATCAGATAAATTCTTTATTGACATTAATCAAATTCTCCCATATGTACTTCTATTTGTAGTCTCCTACACTGGGACAGATCTTCCTGAGATTAGTAGCTATTGAACCTACACAAAGGAACTGATCTACTCTATGATCAAAACAATAGAATAAGCCAAACTTGTCTGTAATAATATCAATAGCTTCAAGTTTGAGTTAATCTTAAATAAATAATTATTTATAGGAATCACACACTATTTCATCCTATATGCAACAATGGTAGTATCTGAGTATTTCACAGATGCAGCCAGAAAACTCTTAAAAATCACTCTGTAGAAAGCTGCAATACATAGGGAAACAGCCTTAAGGTCACCTGTGAGATGCATAACAAAACAAAGAACAAATGGCATTGCTTCTAAAGAAAGGAGAACACCTCTAAATTATTAAAGGGAGAGGTCTGAATCATGTCTCTTTCGTCTTTACACTAAGATGAGCATTTACTTCACTCAAATCTCCATCATTAGACAGAGTTTTTAAAAGTGGAAGATATTTATTATAAGAAAGAATTTCTTTAAAGGTTTTTGGCTGAAGAACAGCATTGCAATGAGCAGACACTGGAAGATTTTCTTTTTGCTGGAGGAATGAACTTGACCATCTAATACCTTGTTTTTATTTCTCATGTCTCCACTGTTATTCTTACATTACCTCACACATAATTGACAGCACACTCATAAATCACTAACTACTCAACTGTTGCATGTACTGACAATTACAATTTACCACGTTATTATAAATATTTTTGTCCATGGTTAACATTAGAGATGAAAGTTTAACAACATGCTTTAAAGTCTCTAAGACAAAAAAAAAATCTTTGGCAAAATGTTTAAATATATATTGTCTTGAAAAGATTCAGACATCTCAGGTTAAGTATATGTCTAAAAAATGTGAACTAGAAAAAGCAAAAACAATGTCTGAATCTCAAGGGTGTGTTTTATTTTAATAAAGCTACTGTAAATTCCTGTATTTATCTATAAATTATTGTATTTATCAATAATACAGTAAATATAATAAATTGATTTTAGTTTTGCACTTCAATCACGCAGTGAGAGAACATTGAAAACGTAAAGTGGATGCTGTCATAGACAATTAAGAGGTATAGAAAATATAAAATATGTACGCATAAAAATAAATGAATGAGAAATACATATAAATAAAGTTTTTAAAATGCAATTATTCAAAAACAGAAATGACAGATTTAGTTCAATATAGTCTGACCTCTTCATCTGCATAGTTATACAGCCTGCAGTTATAAGGCGACTATTTTTTTCAGCTCCACCTATAACAGCAAAAGCCTTTTTTCACACAATGCAAGTGAGCTACTTTTTATTTTTCATTAAAATTGAGAGTGAATTTTATTAGACCTAGTTTTCCTTTGTTAATCATAACACACAAATTCATATTTGAACCTTCTTCTCTGAACTTTACTGAATCAGGAATCAAGACTTTCACAATTTGCAAGCCAGGTTTTTCTGGTCTGGAAAATAAGCCTGTCACAAGCAAAATGATACACAATTCATAACAGATTATTCCATCGGTTCAGTCAGGCTCTCTAAAATATTCTATTTAATGATCAAGCACCAATTTTAATATACAAAGAGGCTATAACTGGTTCAGAATTTCTGAACCAAACATCAATTCAGTTTAGTTTAAAGACCTGCCTGAATGTGTGCTCCCGAATTGGAAAATGGTTCCATTAAAACAGCAATCCATTTTAAAGTATAATCAGAAATGTACATTTTAGGTGATACTCACAAGTACACTTGCTAGGAGTGACTTTCCACACTATTCGGTAAAGAGAAATATTATTAGACTTAACAGACATGGCATTAGAAGAATAAAGAGGAAGGGAGAAAAGAAAAAGGAAAAGGAGGTGCAGAGGCATCTATAAGAGGCTGATGCTTAATTCTGCCTCCATTTCTTGATGGAAATGGGAATGGCTTTCCCTTAGCCATCGGAATTTGGCTGAAAAAAAGATAAAATTGAGGTTTGGGAAAAATATTAAGAAATGCAGTGGTAGTTTCTCAGCTTACAATATTTCACTACACTTGCAACTAGTTGCTAATTCTGGAAGCTGTGTGTCAGAAGGTTTTACATTTTCAATGACAATAGGTAAACATGAACTTTTTGTTGTTGTTGTTGTTGTTGTTTATTTGTTTGTTTGTTTTGTTTGTAATTTGGAAGGTTACACAGTCATACCTAATCAAGTATAAACATCAGGAGAATAAAGTCTTCCCTAAGCAAGAACATTAGAATACTCATTTGATCATGAGGTCAGATAGGTAGATGAAGGTCAGGATGCAAAACAAGATGTGTGAGGAAGGATTTATTTTTGAGAATGTTCTCGGGTCTAGTAAGTGCTTTGGAGATATCTATTTCTTTTTTCATGTTGGTAGCAGGTCCGATTCCAGAAAGTTTTTGATCCCACAGGTCTGTTCAGGTTTATATTCAGGAAAATACACATTCAGGATGAATTATGTCATAAACATGAAGATTTTCCCCCATTCTCCTGTTTGTCTTCACACATTTCAGTTTCAAGAATGTTCCTGTAAAAAGTCTCAACTCATAAATGTCATTACATCATCTACTGAGTTTGGCTTGGTGGAGTTAAAAATCACCTGGACTTGATCTTTTGGTGGGTGTCTGGGATCAAACTTTCACACTTGATGTGAATTATTAAAAATACACAGAATGAGGACAGAAGATACATGTCACCAGCAGTCTCAGAGAAAAATCTGATGTCATAGGACATCAGAGGACTATGAAATAAGGCAGGAGAAAGGACCCTTTCTTTAGATGCTCAGCTAACCTTAATTGCATATGCAGGTTCCTACCAATTGCCAGTTTTTTTGTTATGATGAAATGTCCTATTTCATGATGGGGTATGGTTCACTGTGGGATATGGTTTTCTTTTTCTGTTCACCTTTATGTTGCTTTATCAGCTCCCTGCTGTCAGTAGAGCTTTGGGTCTTAACCCCTGTTTGTGACTCATGGTTCAGTCTCATTAAATGATTTACTCTAACTAAAATACCTAGGCTTCTTACTAGCTGGCTGGCTGAAATTTAATATCTTGTGGCATAAAAGATCAAACTAGATCTCTGGCTTCTTGTAGCCTAAAGATAAATAATTTTCTGACATCAAACCTCAGAGGAGGACTGGAGAACTATCTCCAATATTTTAAAATTACAGACATTTAGAATCAATTATGATAAGCTGTTTTGTAACTGTGTGTGGCTAATGAACCAGTATTGTCACAAATATGACACATTACTGAAATATTGTTTTTCAGCTTGCCTTGTGGAACAAGCATGGAGATGGAAATGTAGTCTCTGCCTTCTTTGGAGAAAATTATTGCACCCCATATACTTCACTCTATGTTGTTTACTTTGTTGAATTGTCCAGTTTCCTGATTTTCCTGCCCTCTTGCTCTTATGTTCGGTAAGTTAGATTGAGAAAATCTGCCTTTTCCCCTGGGAAATCAGCAGTGGTAAATTAACCACTGTTTGGCAATCCTCCACATATGGTGCCAGCAGAATTTCAGTCTAAGTCAGTAAGAACAAGGCAATTTAAAAACATTAAAAATGCATGGACAGCAAAGGAATAAAAGCAGTCAAGACAGGTATAAGCCAGAATAATTGGAACTATTTGGCAACACTATTTTGTCATCTTTTCTATCCTATTTTACACAGAGAACTTTGTAGTTAAAGATAACCACAGTAGTGTAATCGCTAGTCAAAATATTTATTGAGGAAGAAAAGTGTAACATTTTGTCTGATAAAAACAAACATTAAAACTTATTGAATACATTACTATTTTTTGTTTGTTTGTTTTATTTATGATAATTTCAGATGTTGTCTACCATTTAATGGTCTTCTGAAAGCTATTGTCTCACACACACAGACACATGGACTTCATTCACATTTGCAATGCCATTCATTATATATGAACAACTGTGCTAAGACTGCTATTGAGGAAGAAATCAGGAAAAGTGTTTCTAAAGTGAGGCAGTTCTATAAATATATATCCTGAACAGGGACCTCATTACAGTGTTTACTACAGGAGTGTGAGATACTAGGATTGCTGCCGATTGGTTCCTTTAGGAATGCATTTACTGCTGGTCTTAAAAAGTCCTATTTTTTTAAAGATTAATATTACTCTAGGGTGGAATTTTGGCAATCCCCATCTTTCTGAAATGATAAAATTCCATCAGCTATTCATGTAGAATATATGAATACGTGCAAACTAGAAAAATGATCTAATATCCATAACAGATATGATGGAATAAGATCTGATGAACCATTTATAAATAAATTTACCTTACTTGACAACTTAGATGGTTTCAATGTTTCCAAGTGTAATTTTTTTATTTTTTTATTTTTTATTTTTTAAATGGTTGCTGGCAGGTAATTTATTAGGATGTTTATTCAGTGTTTAAAATTTCAAAATTTAGCTGGGTCATCTTCTATTTTTGATTTGACATATACACTGAATAGGTAACAGAATAAAATTGCTATTCTGTGATCCAATGAGAATTGTGTCAATCCCTGGTGAGATATGTGAATTTAGTAGTTCATAATTGTATGTCTTTATGGTTAGCTAAGGCCTTTTATTTTTATCACCAGCCAGATCTGATAGCTACATTATACGCTAAGACATTCTCTATGATTAAAGCAGAAAAAGATCACAGATTTTAGGAGTGGGAAAATGGAGTACAATAGTCCATAACAATAATTCCTGACCTTCCACAACAGTGAGTGTACCATGTAATAAATTTCACCATCTGAAATACATGCACAGCTAAACATGGAGCCCATGTTTTGTTTTCTGCGTGGGAAATCCTTTCCCAGACTGCTGTCCTGAAGCTTTGAAATTCTTCTTCTGTAACAATGCACTTCCCTGGGAATGTTTCTTCCTGAACAGAAGAATTGTTATACTCACAGCTGATGGACATTAATGTAAAGAATAAACACAGCAGATAGGAACCTACAGGCTCCCTGAGGTTAACACTGTCCCACAACTGATTTGGTAATGCAGAGGTCTCATTCTGAGCATTTCTCTTATTTTCAGACCTGGGAATCCAGATCCCACCAAACACATTTTATGCCATTGTTTTTAAAAACAGGCTACTTATTGGGACCCACTGTTCCATATTAATAAATCATTTCAGAATCTCGCTGCCCTGATAGTTGGAAACTATAATTTACAGACACATTGCCCTTTGTATTCATGTATTAATTTCCCAATGTTATTTTTAACCTTCTCTTCCTTAAAGTTTCTTCCCAACATGTTGATTAAAGAGGATGTTCAATGTCTTCACTCAGTCTTTTTTTTGCCAAGCTAAACCAATTGTGCCCTTTCAGTTTTGTCTCTCTATGTCACAGAGTACCATCCTAGTTTGTTTTTTTTTTTGGTGGAGGTGTCTTTGTTGTTGTTGTTGTTTTGTTTTGTTTTGTTTTGTTTCGTTTTAGCAACAGCACCTTATGAGTTCTTCCCTTCCTTTATTGACAAACCTTTTTTTTTTTTTTCTTATGGTGTTCTCAAAAAGCTCTCTCCACTGTATATGCTATACAATCACATATTATTGTATGATATGACAGAAAATATTATACTGCATCTAGACTCATGAGAAGATGAGAGGAAATATCCTGTTTGCTTTGTCCTACAGGCAATTCTGCCTTTTTCACAGCCTTACCACACTGACAATGACAAATAAGTTACAGTCAACTTGTAATGTTCCTCTGACATTTTCTGGTGGCGAACCACTAGTTTATAGCAGAAATTCATACCAGTCATTGAAGGTACGACCTTTTAATTGTGTTTCCATTTGTATAATTCTGGCTTACAAGACAGTCTGTTCTTCCTGTAGGAAACTTTCATCTTTGTGTGCAAGCCATACTGCTAAATATCAGATTTTAAGAACACTTTTGAGCCCATTTTCATATTACTTATCTTATGCCTTCATCCCAGCTTCCACCAGCATTGAGCAGGATCTCCATCCATCCTTAGCTTTAAAGAGAATCCTGTATCTCATGAATATGTTGAATTAATTAGATAAAAGCTGCATCAGTCAAACCTAGTACTGCCAAATTATGTAAAACTGGATTACACACTCTTGTTATAGAAATAAGTTTAAAGGCACTTCAACATTTAATAAAAACTAAATACAGCTCTCTAATGAAAAATCTCTTTCTGTTTTTCTAAACCTCCATTACATTGCACGTCTAAAATAAAGTTGTGACTTCATATTAGACACTTTCTAAGTTACAAAAACTACTGAACTTTATTATAAAACTTGTAACTCAGATAGAAAATAGCAATTTATCTACATTGATCAATTTAGATATTTATCAATTTTTCAATCATTTACCTAAATTATGATATGGTTCTAAGTACACATTGCAGGAAGATGACAATTCTTTTCTCATCTAATTGTCAGCTCATCTAGTGACTGCTATCTTAAGTTGAGTAATGAGAAATTTCAGTCCCATTTCCTCATGTGAACAACTCTGTTTCCATTGTACAGGAGAGGTTTGAGTCTGTTCATTCCAAATACATGGAATCAATGAGACATGCACCCCAACTTATTGCTGCATCCTGCTGGCTATCTCCAAATGTCGTAGGTCTTTTCTAACAGTTAGCATTTGTTTTTTTATCATTAGCTTAAGACTCATTAATGGCAAACTCCCATTCTTCAGGTTGTAAATATTTTAAGGATAGCAGAGAGAAAGGTACTGCGCAGGCAATAGTGCTTCTTAAGTTGTTTGTTTGTTTTTTAGTCAAGGTGCAAAAATTGTTTATGATACAGTCTTAGATTTAGAAAACAACCTGTTTTTGTATAAACTGATGTTTTTGGTATAGTGAATTAATTGAAAGGTACATTGAAACACTGGTATAGTATTTGTTCATATATATAATTGACATAAATATACAAAGTGACAGGTACAGAAAATGCAGGGAACTAAATTTAGAAATATGTATGAACTTGTAATATCACATTATCATTCAGTGAAAAAAAATATTACTTTAGCTTAACTCATCCACTTTTTCCAGAAAACATGCTAATTTTACAGATAGCCACAATCACTACTCAGGGATTGAAACCTGAGAACAGAATTAAGAGGAACTGTTTGTGTGAGGAATACTGTATAAAATAGATTTGGACAGGAATATGGATGTTTCAGAAATCCCGTAATCTAATATTCCGATTTTAAATCTTACTTTTAGGCACTTTAAACTTTGTGAATTTATTGTGCCTACCCCTATCTCAAATGAAATTGTGAAAATAACTTTTTGCTTGTGTAAAGAGAGCAAAATAGGTTGTAGAAACCTGTGATATATTATTATATTCATTAAGCTTGAAGCTCAAATCAATTTAACTCGTATATATTTTTTAATTGAATTAAGATCAAAGATTATTGAAACATATTAGAACTGATTTACTCTCTTAAATACATTGAAGCTTAAGAAGATCAAATGGCATGGATGAAGTCAGTGTAAGCATACCTCTAAAAAACTAATAATATTCTAGGGAAAATTAAATTTCCTTAAAGCATTTTTATAATTAAAATCTCTCATTTTTGTTCAAATGTCCCCTATGTCTATCTAGCAGACTTAGTTAACACATATCCTTGCCTCTAAGGAAATTAAGAGACATTTTGCTAGTAGTTTTACAGGGGGTGAACATTTCATCCTAATTTGCTACAAAAGCTGGCTTTTGGTAGTATGTTTAAATATAAATTCCAATAACAAGAAAATTAAAGTTCTTTTTGGCTGGTTTGCTCAATAGAGCCCAAATATTCTGTTTTTTCATTCTGATATTTACACAGATTTCTCTCTCCTATCTCCTTCTATAATCATATGCATTGCCTTCCATCTCAGGACATCTGAAAACCTGATGAAGGCTAGATTAAGACGTAAATTATCTGAATAAACATATTATTTTGTGTTTTTTTCACTTTTTTTTTTTTTTTGACAAACATTGGGCAATTAAATCTGGCTAATATTTATGGTTCTGCCTTCCTTCTGAGTTTATACAAGAACACTGTAGATGATAGTAATTAATAAATAATTGTAATAAATATTGACCTGATAAAAAGGAATTCTTTCAGATCTTAAAAATGTATTCAGCCAGACCACCAATTCTTCAAGTGCTTAGCATGAAATCACCAGAACACAAAACTGTTCTGATCACATTGCAAAGTGTATATTGAGTGAGTTCTTTTACCTTTAATTAGTCTCAGGAAAAAAAAAAAACAATAAAAAAAAATCCACTCTTATTAGAAATGACATAATTAAAAGCTCCTCCAGTATAATTAAGAGTCCTCATGCCTAGATTAAATGCAGTTTATTTCCTGGTGAGAGCACTCAAGTCTAGAAAGTGAAAGGGTCGAGGGAAAAAAATAAATTAAAATAAACCTACCCTTCACAGGGTTCTTCTTTTCTTCACTCTGATTCCTAGTAAGGATTTATAAAGCTGTGATGATCTTCACAAAGAATATTAAATTTGCTATTGAGTATACTTATATTTTTTTCCCTGTTTTTATTTAAATATATATTCAATCTATGATGTTTCAAGTAACACAATAAAAATAATTAAGACAGTGGTGCGTCATCCATAATATTGCATCACCAGGTATAGTGTTTGTATGTTGAAAAAAACTGCCTAACGGCTGGCACAGTTAACACATTCAGAAACACATCCAAATCTAATCCCGTGACCCCTGAGTATTCAGAATTCTTTCTAATTATCCTCCCCTAATGAAGAGTAAACCAGTGTTGTAGGACACTGTATTCTCCTTTTCTCTTGAAACTCTTCCGTTAGTAAAGTTAAAAATTAAAACCACCAAAAGAGTAAATGTAATTTTTCTCCCTCAGGCTAGTAAATCCCTGTACTTTTATGCCCTAGGTCTTCACCCTTATATTTTATCTTGAATATACTTTGTATTCTGTCAAAGATTAGTCAAGATCTTAATACAGTCTTTCAACACAGTAAGTAAAAGAAGGCTTCATAAGACCAGTATGTTTTCTTATCACTATTTTTTTTTCAACAATCATATTTGTACAAAGTTGGTCAAAACCAATTTTTTTCAGAAGTGCTACCACCTTTCTAAAGTAAAACTTTCAAGAATACACTCGGAAACAGGAGAAAACATTATCAAAATATAATAGCTGTTCACAGTAGTTTGAGCAGAATTTTTCCCCTCTTTACTTTCCATCTTCTCACCAGAGCACAAATAATACATGCTTTTTCCTTGGTTACGGAAATTTGTACTTCAAGAATATTTCCGCTTTTTATGAATGTTGTTGTCTTCAAATATTATTCTTTGAAATAAGAGAGGTTTCATGCTTTCTTGTATTATGATCTGGAATATAGCAGATTTTCAGAATCAATCACTTTTCTTATTAAGATCTTTTCCCTTCTAATACATACATCCAATACCTATGGGTTTTACTGAGTGCTGTGTATAGTTCTGAATAGGGCAGATTTATGTATACAGTAATATCAGTACTCTATGTTTTGATGATTCTCAGTTTTTAGCTTCAGTTAAATATTTTAATGAACTTGTGTATACATGTCTCTTGCATTGTAGCCAAGTTCTGCAAATTATTTGACCCCTTTTAATTTATTGATATGTGCTCACCAGTGTGCTTGCAAGTCATCCAAACCATTTTAATGCAGTCAGGGACTGAAATTCAAAAGGGCAGTTGGAAAAAATCCACCTAGAACAAATGCATCATGCACTTCTGTGCCATCACAGACAGGGCCAGGGTTGCACAGCACCTCTTCCTTGCTCTGTCTGCTCAGGTTGCCCCCTGAGGTGCAGGTCCCTAGAGATGCAAGAAGCAGTTTAAACCATCCAGGTGAAAAAGTGAAAGCAAGAGAGTGCAAGTTCTTCCTAGCTCTGACTTCCCAGAACTGAAGTCATTTGTTTCTCGTCACTGTGAGTCATGGGCTTGAAAGGGTTGTGACAGATTCCAAACTCAGAAAAGAAGAGAATTTTCATTAGTTCTTCCAACACACGTTAAAAAAAAATAAAAATAAAAAAAATTACATACTCACTTCAGCTGCTTTTATGTTAGCAAAAATGATTACCTGTTATTTCATTCACTAGCATCAGAGAAAACAAATGGAAATTTTCAACACATATAATTTTTCCCAAAAACTTATAGATATCCAAGAACAACATTTATTATAAAATATTTAAAGTGTTGAAATCATATGTTTAGGTTCATACCATTTACTACTTATTTTTCTGTTTCACAAAGCTTTGTAGACACAAAAGGTAAGAGAAAACAATGCTCTTTTTTCTCTCTTCCATGGTAACATTTTATCACAAGCTGAGGGGGAAAGGAAAATGAGACAAACAGACAAAATAATTAGAGAGGAAACAGTCTGAGGTCCCCATGTTTGCAGAAACAAACTGTCTGTAGCTAATTCAAATTACCTAAATTTCACAAAATTCATACCACAAGTCATTATCTGTTGTCTCCCAGAAGGAATATTAATTTACCTGGATTTATGTTCCATTGTCTGAAAAAACGTTTGCAGTACTTTTTTAAACTAAAGTTGCTTGTTTTGAATACCAAAGTGAGAATACAGACAGCAACAGTTTTATAAATGTGCAATGCAAATGCCTTTAAAAGTAATATTTTGGATTATTAACCTTCAGCTATTTCATCATGCAGTGTGGTCTGGCATACACTTGTCTTTTACATTTAAGAATATTCATGTTCTTCCTTCCATTATTGACTAGTATAATGTCATGAGGACATGTGGAGCTCAACCATGTGGAGCTAAAGAGTATTTGGATAATAAAAACTTCAAGTGGTGACCTATTAAAAACAAGATATAAGCTAGTTGAGTATTAAGTAATTATTTTATTTTTTTAATTTTGTCTCTAGTTGTAGAAATATGTCACATATGTTGCAACTTAATCTGCTGATAACACATTAAAATATCACAAACATTAAAATTAACGTCAAAATATTAAAATATTTTTACTCTTAAAGGTTGAATGGTTTGTTTTTGGTGTGAAAATCTGTTCTTTATCAGCCTTTACTTTAAATCTTTGTTGGGTCATTCTGTATATTTTTTGCTTCTGAAACAGAAAATCATCTAGGCCAGGGTTTAATATTTGCTATTCTGGATTACAGCTGATATCAGATGTTGTTTGTAGAGTTCCATTTCCTTTTAAAAACATTATATTTTTAACATCAAGGAGAAGATCTAAGTATTTGTTATATTAAACATTTTCTTCTAAATAATCAGCTATTCACATCCTTTTCTCCTTTGATTGTTACTAAACACTGATGACACTTACAAACTTTGTAAGTACTGAAGTCATGCAAAACATTTTTTTGATGAAAAATCTTGAGCCTCTCCAAGGCTCCACATGTAACACGTAGTATATATTGATATTTTGAGTCACGTTCAGCCACTTCAGTATGGTAGATATGTCAAACATAGTCAATTTTTTGTTTGTACTGATTTGTTCTCATTTCCTCAGAGTGATTTCTAAAATATACATGTACTTTTAAAAAATAATACAGAGCTGATAGAGTAGGGCATTATGTTTCACTTATTTCTGTAATTTTAATTTATTTTTCCAAAGGGGAAAAGGGAATTCTACTTTTTACATTCTCTCCAACCAAAGATAACATAAAGTGAAGTTACAAAGTTCCTTCATTAAACCAATTTTTCAGTGAAAATTTGAACAATTCTCGATCAAGCTTTATTTTTCTTGTATATGTATGCAACATACATTCTTAATCTAACACCTTTGTGCCATTTGGTTGGACTTGTTTCTCCTCTGAGTTAAGGTTGTCCAAGACCACCCTGTAAGGACAGTAAATGATCTCCATTAACTTGTGACCTAGGTCTTCTATAGAGGTGATTCAAATCAGAGCCTATATGTCAAGAGAATTTTACTTGCTAAAAATGTCCTTAGGTCTTTTTAAGGTATTTGTCCTCACAGAAGTTTGGTTGCAGATGCATTTTCCTAAATATTCAGGATAATGCAGCATATATGGTTTAATTAGACTAAAGTTTCACTAATTTGCTTCTCTGAGGAACTACCAAAAATAATTCAGCCAGATGTCATCTTTTCTCAATTATTTTCACATATAGATTTCTGTTGGTCTGCAATTCTGTCTTTAGTTAGTTCTCAGTTCTCTGCAGGAAATCCCAGTTTCCATCTTCTCTCTTTTACTGCTTATGAATAAAATGAGAGGAAACTGTGTTTCTTAGGTTTTCTGAACAGTATTAAGGGTTTTTTTTTTTTTTTTTTTTGGTATAGCTGAGTTGCTTGCCTCAAAGATGTGAGATGTTTGTAACCTGTCTTCCTTGTCTGTCTAATTCAAGCCTGATCTGTGGAAAAACAAAGGAAAAAAAAAAAAAAAAGCCCCACTCCTTCCCTCCCCAACCCATATAACCGTGTCAGATAAGTGAGAAAGCAGTAACTTTTCCTTAGACTAAATATCAATTCATGACTCCCAAACCAGACTCCTATGCCTTACCCATGACTTGGAGCCTAGGAGCTGATTAGATCAGTTTACCACTGATCCAAACCAAGGAACCAAACTTGCATTCTCTTTCTCTACTTGCATCTTGATGAAAAACATGGTAAATTGGAGGCAATGTGACTATTGCTACATTTTAATCATTTTTTTAAAAAAGATGAATATTATAACATTTTCTGCTACCTAAGATTTTTAAAAGATTTTATTTTTTCCCCGTTTCTTCTATTTTTTCTTATGCCAATCTGGATTTTTCTCTCTTATTTAATGTTAAACTGAGTTTTAGATTGGAATGGTTATTTGGCCTATTCAGGCTGTACTGACATCGAGGACCAAACATGAAAGCAGACATTAAATTCATCAGATCTACCACAGGTGTTCTGTAGGGTCAGCCTGGTGAAGCTTCCGACCCTCCCACTGTACTCTAGGGAAATTGTGACTTTTGCTGATCTCTATAGGTGCTACAAAACCCACAACTACTATTAAATTCAAGAATCACTCATCCACTTCGCCAGGATGTTATAAGGATTAATTAGTTAGTGTTTAGAAAGTGCTTCATAAATGTAAAGTACTAAATATTATTATCACATTAAAGAAAAGCTGGAACCCCTTTGACAGAGTTACTGTACTATACGGGCTCTTTGTGTAGATAATTATACATTATAATATATTCATAATTATATCAGTAATTCAAGTTATCCACAATCCACTTTAGAAAATGCTCATCAAATGTCCCATTTCTATTATGCATGCCTTCTATAAAGCTCCAGCTGTTAGATGTTCCATTAAAGGTAAGATCTCCTTGAGTTGAGAATGCAAACCATTTCAAACCAGTTTAAGGCTTAAAAATGTCTGACCATATAGCATTAGAACCTCATAAAAGTTCAGTGGCTTTATGAGTACCAATACCCACAATTTGTAATGTTCTTTTTCCATGGAATGGGAGTTTTAAATCTCTTATTTCCCTACAGTCAGCAAGTACAGTTATTTTGACACATATTCAGAGATACTGGTAGACTAAGATGAAAAGCATAAAACTTCTGACAGGAGATGCTGAAGACAGATTTGCTCCTTTTGAGTGCCTTTATGTGTTTCTTTCTCTATTTCATTTCCAGGTAGGGTTTTCTTTCATCCTTCTGGCTTTAAACTGTCATCTTTTCATGTGACGACTGCAGACTTTTCAAGGAGTCTGTAGCTGAAGGAGAATGGAAGGACTAGGATGAGTTCTTACACATAACATAAATTTCTCTTCTGGATTCGTGTGTGTATTTGTAGTCTTTTGAATCTAGTAAATGGTTTGAAATCAGCACCATTTTTTAACCAATTTGATAAATTTGAACCATGTTTACAAAGTATCTAACTACTGAGAATTTTTTAAAAAATATCTGCTGTAGAAAAGCATAGTGTAGTAAGCTACCTTGAATTATTCATTTATTCAGCCAGAATGTAAATGGCTTACCATCCTTCCTCAGGAATTTAAACTGTCATAGAGAATAAAGTTCACACCATGAATATCTTATTTTCTTCCTGTTCTAAAAACTGTGTGTTTATAGTTACAGTATTGTATAACTGTATATCTTAAAACAGTATGTGATATGAAGTATATAACTATCTGACACTTTTCAGAATGTAGATAGTGTATGTATTTGCATTGCTTTAGTTCCTATAACAATAGCTAAAGGCAATTCTGTAAGTATTGAAAGTCAAGATGGAAGAAGGACAAAATTTGGGTTTACTCCCATAATTTCCAGCCTACAGATTTATTGAACATACTCCATCTGCAATATCCTGCACTGTGCTTCTGGTGTAAAACCAGAAATTATCTGGGAGAAAAGGGAAGAGAAGAGGAAGGGGAAGGGGGAATGGCTTTTTGTGTGATGTACTCTGCATTTGTCGTCTGTATTTTTAAGTTCTAGCTCCAGGGACAGTAATGACATCTCACATAGAGAAAGGTCATACTTCAGTTAGCCAGTGTAAAGCACTTTATATGTACTTATAGACAGAGGTCTAAAACAACCTCTTAGCCTTTTCACTTTCCATTCCCCTTCCCCTTGTCTTCAGTTTTATTTCACATTACTTTTTTTTAATGTGATTCTTTGTAGAAATGATATGGAGGTCTTCTGGAATATATATTTAGATTCATAGAATCAGAATGGTTTGGGTTGGAAGGGAGATCTTCCACATAGGAGAGATGCCGCAGCCAATCATTTTTTGTGGCCCTCCTCCACAGTCTAAGAGGTCCATGTCTGTTTTGTCTTGGGAACCCATGTGTACGTAATAACATGATAGTATAACATTTTACTTGCAACTGCTCTGCCCATTTTGACACACAACAAGTAAATAAATAAACAAATAAATAGCTGTTCCTCGACAGGAAACAGATGTGAAAATAGCAGTAGACAGTTCTTCAGTAATAAATAATTTGCATTAATACTACAATACATGGGTAGGTCCTCAAAATACCTGAATCGTCTCCGTTTTTATAAGAAAAATTACAGTAGAACAGCTACTACTACATTTTAGAGTATAACATGAGACAATACAATGATGTGTTTAACAGATTTATAAGTGAATTTTCCAAAGCACTCAGTGGCTTAAATCTGCTTCACTGAAAGTCACAGAACATAAACATGATTTTACTGGAAAGAATTTTAATTTAATGTTAAATTCTTCATAAAAAATGTTAAGTTTTAAGTATATAATAATTCAATATAGAACAAAAATAAACCTTCCAAATTTTAGTGTATGTGGTATTTGCCTGAGATGACAGCATTCCTGTCATCAGTTTACCATAAGTGCATCAAGGCTTGCAAAAACTAGAGCACTGTATGTCAGGAAGCAAGGACTAGCCACACAAATGTAAATGTCTTTTTGACACTATGAAGGTACATCTTAATTTTCAAAACAATTTCATGACTTTTCAGAAAAAAAAAAAAAAGTGTTCTGTGGTAAACCTGATTTTAAGGAGATGCCTAACCACCATAAATAAGGGAGATGCTCCTAAATTAATAGTAATAATAATAATAATGATGATGATGATGATGACCAGAAGAGATACTAAATTAGGTTCTTATGATGAAGAGAAAATAACATTAGAGCTGCTCTTCCGAACACCACAGGAAGTTTCCAAATGGGATGGTGGCAAAATTGACTTTAGCTTTTTACTTTCTAAAGATAAAGATAAAGACAAGATAAAACGTCCTATTAAAAATGTTGACTGCTACCTATGATGCATTTCTCTTCTCCCAGCTGTTGTTCTTTGCCCAGATATGAGTGTTAAGTGGATACATTTTTCTCATCTTATCATTACCAGCAATGTAGAATAGCACCTATTTATTATTCCTGAAGATATATTTGCTGAACTTTTCACACTTTTAATTTGTAATTTATAAAAATTGCTGTAAGAAGAATCAATGGTTTGTTTGATCAACACTTCACAAAATGGTATTCACTCCCTCTCTTCGGTCACTTTATCAAGAAGATACTTTACAAGATCCTAAAATGAGCATTAATTAACATCCAGGAACATTGCACTCTTAAAACCATGAACATAATTTATTTGGTAGTTTCTCTGAATGGGAGTAATAAAATCTACTGAACAAAACTTTGAGTAATATCAGAAGATGCTTCATCAGCATTTTTCTGATTATCTACCATAACCTCTAGATGAATAGCCATGATTAACATCTCTAATATCACATGCTGTAGAAACAGTCAATCTCCATATTAATATTAATGTACTCACTGATACTAACGTGGAGAAAGATAAGACAAAATCAGTTAAAAAAAAAAAAAGGTTACTCCTTACAATTTGTACAGGAGTGATTATTAAAAAACCTGACAAAAGGTTTGCACGGTGGTAGAAAATCTTCTGACCAAGGACTGATATATTCTCCTCCTGCAGTTATGTATCTACAACATAACATTGATTTTAGTGATTAACCACTGAATGATATAGTATGCAGAAAGGACTCTATATACATAAAAACATTATTCTCTAGGTTGTTACACTGTTACCAGATTAATTTGCTATATACAAAATAAGTGAAATTTGAGAATAGCTAACTTATTTCAGGTAGAACAGCCCAATAAATAAGGGTTTCTGCTCAGCCACCTCCCACATTATCTCAGATCTCAGATACTGAGTATCCAGCATGTCTTCCCAGTGAACTGTCATTTGCTTTGTCACAGCTTTAGTGTGGCAAATTCAAAGCAAGAGCTGATCTTTCTTCCTGGCCTTCATTTTGAGTCTGGGTTTAAAAAAGGATTCAGAAATACACAGAAATTCTCCAGAAAATTCACAAAACTTAACCACTTTTTCCTGCAAAAAGAATTGTTGAAGAGCAGTACTGACAGTACAGTACAAAAAAAGTTTGATGAGGAAATGCTGTGAAAACCGTTCTCAGAGGAGATCACTGCTGTGGGGTTAGACCACTATTTTTTCTAGTAGAGATTAAAGTCCTTAGAACAAGTACAGCTGTGGACTAATTTTTCTTTTCTGCAGTTTGTCAGAAAATTAAGTGATCAAGACTGTAAGAAGTCAAGACATCAAGTCTATGTTAGCAGGACTCCTATTTAATTTCTTGACATTGAAAGATGAGTGAAACATGTTCGAAGGCAGAATTTTTTTAACAGTTGAAAAAATGTGGCATGAGATACTGAAAGAGAAGACAACAGAATACAAACAGAAATTTATTAGCAAAGGGAAACATCGGTTTTCAGGTAGATATTTTGCATGAGGCAGAGAAACAAGTACTAAACTAGAGGAGTAACTAAAATATCTAAGAACCAGAGGAATGGGAGAAATGTTAGCATAAAACCCTCTTACTTTGCAGGCTGCCAATCTTTTCTCTAAGGTTATGCTAGAAGATCTCTAAGACAAAGAAAGTGAAGAAGAAAGATCTAATATACAACAAACAAAACTCAGACAGATGGAGAGGTTAATACCCTGCATTCAAAATTATAAAACAATTTATTTCCCAAGTGAAAAATCTTTACATGGCAAATCCTCAGCATCAGGAAAGAGGGAAGAAGGTGGGAAAGTAACAGCGGAAAAGTATGCTTTGGTCACACATTTCTTTCTAATTTCTTTCTAAAAAATGATAGAGCTTAAGCTACAGTTTTGAAACCATCAAATGAAAATCACTGCTTTCTGTGGACTCCGTTATAAGACTTTTTCTTAAGAATAACAGGTGGTGTACTGCAATCCAACTTTCAAGATGTGAAACACAGATGATCAGAAATAGGAAAATAAATATGAAATTAATGCCAGACTGTGAGGATCCTGAGGCAAGAATCAACTGTTATGCAAAGACCTTATGTGAAACTCTGGGAAATAATATTCTCTCCCACAGAACTTAGGCTCAGTAATAGCAACCAGTCCCTCAGTCAACATATTCTTCTCCTGAATAAATACCAGCATAGTTATAATACAGACAACATTTTAGGAATATGAGTCTTAAGATGAATAAATACTGTGGTCCAGAGGGAACACCATGTAATCTGTAATGATTTGCAGAGACCAATATTAATTATAGACTTAACCAAGGTTCTTAAGTGTCATGTTTGGAGGTATAACCTACAGAACAAAGATCAAAGGTGCACTGCAATCAGTGAAGCAATTTAGATTAGTTTCAGAAGGCTTTGAATTAGACTTATTGGATAAATCAAAAAGAAACTTGCCTTGGGAAGATGAGAATTCAAACTGATTCTACAGGTGAAAGATCTCATAGCTTTAATCTTGAGCCCCAAGTCTGGTGCCAGGCATTACTTTCAGCACCTTTGAAGGCCTGGGAAATTTGCTCAGCATTGCAGCCCTGACTATCATTTTCAAGACAGAAGGACAGACAGAAAGACATAAAAACAGAGGTGCATATATGAATTATTATTTCTTCTAAATCATGTGAGAAGAAAGAGTATGTGACAATGCTTTTTCCCATCCCTTTTTATAGCACTTATCCATGTTCAATTTCATCTCAGTGACAGATCCATATTTCCAGCAGCCTGGGGCAATACCCTGACCTACATGTTCCTGTTGATATTCTGATGCTGTGTTGGAAATAGTTCAAGATTTATGGGATCAAGAAGTGTTTGAAAGAACAAGATCTGGTGACCCTTCAGTGAAGGCACTTACTGGAAAAAAGTTATTAATATCTGGTCCCTGCTTCACAGACTGTTTATGCATTTAGCATCAAATATTCATTAGTTAAAATGCATGATATCTTTTTTTTTTTCCCCAAAAAATGACCTGCTATTAAACCTTGTCCTAATAGATCTGTGTAGATTCCTGTTGTATGTATAAAGCACTTGGTTTTGTGAAACTATTATTGTATTGAAGTCAATCATAGTTGAGACTTTTGACTAAAATAACTCTTCTCAAGGTATGAATGGTGTATATTGATATATACAAATACCTACAGATCTGCTTAAAGAAACAGGAGAACATGGAAATTTATATTCAGTCATTTTCTAAACAGTATTTTTGTCAAGAATTCCAAATTTCCACCAGCTTCTAAAGTTCAGAATGAAAACACCAATGAGGAACCATTTAGACAAGACATAGTAAATTCCCTTCCCTGTGTCTGAGTTCCAAGAAATACATCAAAACACAAACTGAGCAACTAGGGCATGATTATAATTTTAAAATGTCTCATATTCAAACCTCCTGCCTGATTTGAATGTATATTAAGCAGGAGCTTTTCTGAGCAGTATGTCTCTTGTAAGGCAATGTTTTTATCAGGAAACAACTAGCTTTAAGGAGAGGTTAATATGAATATCTTACCATGTTATCCCTCTGTGCATTCTCAAACTCCATAGAGGGAATTTGTCAGTAGCAAAAACTTTCAGAAGTCTTGTTTCTGCATCAAGTAGCATAGAAATATCATTGTCAAAGTAACAATCAACATATTAAAATTAGAAATTTAATTTAAGGTGCATAAGATACATCAAAAAAAGTAAGTAAGATACCAGCCAAAAAAATCTATTCTCTCCATGGCTGCAGCAAAGTGATAGCAGCAGGATATATTTTGCCACACTCTGGCAAGCAACTGGACAGGTAGAAAAATACACATTGCTCTAAGTCTAGTACAAATCCAGATGTTTTCTCTGAGGCCTTGTACCCATTCAAGCTCTGGTGTCGAGGAGAAACCCATAAATCTATCTATTGGTAATGATAATATATTGTCAGAAACACAGGTAAAACTGTATTTTTCTTCACTGAGTAAAGGCCACGGCCACAGGCAAGGAAGCACACGTGTACACAAGTATTCCCTTTTGTAGCACAGCATGTTTCTGACTTTAGTTTGGATGTGGAGAAAAGTGGCAGATTTGTAAGTTTCCAAATCAAACACAATCTTAGTGTTGTCGAAGGCAGGTCTGAAGTTCTGCTCGAGGCAGATGTCCATAAGTGAATTCTCCTTATTTTCAATAAAGAGGAAAGAATTACACCTGAATACCTGAAGTGGGTTGCACCTTGAAATGTAGCTGCAGTTGTGATATAGATAAGGACAGATAGACAACATTAAAATAGTATATCCTATGAACGTGTCATCAGACTATCAGAAAATATCATCAGACTTAGAGACAGGTCCTTTCAAAAGTGACCCTATTTATCAGCAAAAACAAGTAATCCCTTGAATGCACTATGAATTTTTAACAGTTGGTGCAAAGTACACAGAAAATGGGAAAAGTTATGCACATATGAAGACATATTTCTAAGCAGTACACCTGAGAGAATTACAACAAAAATATATCGAAGATGGTATAGTTTTTTCTTCAGTCTATTTTTTACACCAGATAACATTGCGTATGTTAAAGATCACATCTACTCCTTGATAATGTGACTCGTTCTATAGTTTCTGCACATTTTAGTCAAACACTTTTTATAGTTTATGGTTAATGTAAATTTTCTTCAATGATTTGGAGGTTAGAGGCAAAGTAATGCCATAGGTAATAGGGAAACACTCAAAACTCCTTTTCTCCTTTTTTTTTTTTTTTTAGAGCACTAGAGCACTTAACATCAGGTCACTCATACTGCTGTAACACAAGAGAGAAGCTAAGGTGCTGACTTTTTAAAACTACGTGCAAGCAGCCAAGCTTGAGCAGGCACCATATTTACTGCAGCCTTAAATCAGCTCAGACAATATTCTGCCTGGAAGCTGCAATCTTTGGAAAGAGAAAAGGTACAGCCAGGACACCCACATTTAGTTAAACCATGGTTGTGACAAAGTTTTCAAAGTTATGGCTATTGTAACATACATAAGGTCTAAAGACTTAACAGACCAACTTAAGCAGCAAGCACTTGAACTATTTTTATGCAAATGAACACTTTGAATAACCTATGGAACACAGTACATAGAAATATATATTCACTATTCACAAGATATCAACAGGTTTGACTTGCCTATTTTGCAATGCAAAGCCATGCTTAAACTTCATGGTGATGTCTCTCAAGTGCGCAAGCACAAAGACATGAAGAATGTGCTATTAGCACTGTAAGTGAAATTTTATTTATCTAAATGTTGTTAATGTTTTCAAGAGATTTACACAGAGCGTGATACTGAAGTCGCATCTTCATGATCCGTATCTGTGAAATGCACGTCGAAGCAAATATTAGGAGACTAAGCATGTATGGGTGTTTTCTCATATCCTGTCTCTCAGTTGAGACATTCAGTCGATATTAAAACCCAAAAGGAAAGAGGTGGAATACAGTTCAGTTTTGTCAAAATCTATCTTCTGATATTATCACTGCAAGAATACTGTTCCAGGATCTGCCTCCAGTTTTCTCACTAAGTACTGCCATTTCCACAAAAATTAAAATAGTCATGCTTAATTTGGTATTAGCTAAAGAGGTGTTGTTTGCTTTGGCAGAGGAAACCACTTTCCTATTATTTAAGTAACATTGCCACATCTCAAGGCCCTTGAGCTTTGCTTTGGAAGACAGCATAACCTCAAGACTTTCCATGAAGTTTGATTGATTTATTGCCACACAGAGCATAGAGCACCAGTGCAAATAGCCAAGCAGATGCAGAAGAAGAGGGGACTAAGTGCTTCCCTCCCTGCTCAGTTTCAGGAGCAGCCCCTGCTCATCAGCCAGGAAGGACTGCTGAAAGCATCAGTCCCCAGGCAAACTGAGAAGCAGCAGCCCCCCTGCAAGCTGTGGGGAACACTGAGGGGCTTGATCCAGAGTCCTTGGTAAGGAGGTCACATAACCAAAAGGTGACCACACCCAGTGAACCCATAAAGCAAGTTTTTTTGCTTGTTGCAGCTGTACCTCCTCCTGATATCTGTCCCAAGGCTTCCCCATTCCTACTCCCATGTGTTCGCACCATTGCAGGTGGTGCACCCAAGCTCATATTATTACATTTTTCTTTCAGCAGGAAATGTCGGACCTTTCCTCACATACAATCTGTTTCCCAGAAGTGTCAGGAAAAACTATGTGGTTTTTTTTTTCCTCAGCACAAAGGTACTATCCCTTCTCAGACTTTTCCACAGACCCATCAAATCACTTAAGAGTTTATTTTCCTGTTCAGTGAAAAACAGGTGTGGTTTTTTTTCCCACTCCATCTGTGTGAAGAGATTCTCCACCTTCATTTCTTCTCTGTTCCCTGAAGTCAGGCTCATTTACAGTTGCTTCTTTACTTGGTGTTTGAGTTACTTCCTTCTTTGTAGATTGCATCACATTATTTTGAGTCATATACAGGAAAATGGATATGCAGGATCATTCCTGTGCAAGAATGATCTTTTCCCCTGCACATTGTTCTTAGCAGAGAAGAGATGTACCTTTCAAAGTTTATTCTTGCAAAAGCAACAAGGTACCACTAAGTATTATAAAATTACATAATCCATTTGAAAAGTGTTAGAACAGAGAAGCCCACAGCAGTGGCATGTTTTGAGTCACATTTAAAATCAACTATGGTATTGAATGTACAAAGCAGTTACCAAAAACCAAAGCTAAATTACTTTGGCAAGTAATTGTATGCTTCAGAATATAACATTCACTGTGATATAGCAGATAAAACCGTATAATATAAACTGTACAATAAAAAGACTACATTATCTATGTAAATTCAGGGCATTTTTATATTCTGTCCACATGCTGCTTTAGAAAAAAGTTATTAGTTACAATAGAAAAGCTGAGGCAAAGGGGAAAAAGCAATTCAAAGCAATTCAAAATAAAGCAATTCAAAATAAGCAATTCAAAATAAAACTGATGACCAAGCAGATTTTTATGTAGTGAATGCTACATATGAGAGACAGGGTTAGCACCATGAGTAAGCTCCTGTGGCACAGGTTATTCATTTTCATTTAATTCCCAGTGGGCTTGCCCAGTGCGCAAAGAACACTTCTGATGTGGTGGGAAAATAAACTGAAGAAAGGAGACGTGTGAGTGGAAGTGAGTGAAGCCTGGGCAACTGGTGGGGCTAAGGGGAGCTATCATCAAGGGAAGATGTCTCTTTTCCCTCCCCCCTCAGCATCTTGGCACAACTGATCCAAGTGAGGGGGACTTTTCCGTGATGTCTACAGTGGAGGACATGGCTTTTTTTACCATATCTTCCCATTCTTTTAGATTTCCTCTTGCACCTTCCCCTGTTCCTCCCATTTCCTCTCAGGACAGTGTCCTAGAGCCCCTGTCCACCTCACACCAGCCTGCTTTTGCACCTCAGGCACCTCTGTTTCTGCTGGGCTTCTCCAGAGGAGATAGAAACCTGATAGGTGTAGCAGCACACCTCTGCCTTGCCTCCACCTCCAGCTGGTGCCCTTGTCCCTGGATGAACAGGATACTATCTGAGAATTACCAACATGCCTTCTAATGAATTCTGCTTTCTTATGAGTATATTTCATATCTCTAAGTGAATAGGATAATTTTACTATTCAATAATCAGGAATATTATTAATGTGCATAGGTAATAAATGATAAGAGGAATTTGATTTGCCGAGTAAATACATTTGTCACACAGCAGGTAAGATCTCACTTTTATATTGTGTCATTGGATATACATTGTTTCAACAATTATTCTTTTTGCCTCCATCAAAGAATTTCCTAACTTCTCAGCAAGACTTTGTATAACTACATATTAATATGATGCATGGTTTAACCCTTCCCATTTCATTTTTCCATTAGTAAAATTATTTGTTTATTATTGCAAGGATACAATTAATGGTAGCAACTTGTAGAAGGAAAACAGTATGACCTAATCAATTCTGCCTGATTTACATATCAATATATTCTGAAAATGTAGAACTTATCACAGTTCAGAAAATTATATAATCTTTGAGTATTAAGTCAATATACAAATATACAAGCAATTGAGATTGAAAAAATGGCTGCTAAGATCAATACAAAAAAATAATAATGCAACTCTTGAGATCTACAAAATTGAAAAAGTAGAATTTTGGAGAGTAAATGATTCAAAAGACAGTATTTTATTCATTAAAATGTAGGATACATTTTTAATTCCTTTAAACAATTTCAATTAAAACTACAAGTAATGTCTTCAAAATTTTCAAATCAACACAGATTAGCTTGGATCATCTAGTTATGATTTATACTCAGAAATACTTCATTATTTATTCATAGTTTTAACTAAGGTGTATGATTCACAGCCTGAACACTTGTTCAGATTTGACAGAAAGAAATTTAGATATCTCATAAACAGTACTATAAAATAAGCTGACATCCTTTTGTTTCATCTTCTATCAAATATTTAACTATATCATAATATACTTTGGTAATTTAAATTTGAAAAGGAGTTGTTTATACTTTCAGTTCTGTTTATGACCAAATGAAAGCTTGATTCTTATTTAACAGGACAAGTTCTCTACAAAGGATTATGATTTGAATGTGTATACTATTAATACTATAAAGGAAGTTTAGCATTAATGGCTTTTTCTAAATAAATAAAAACAAAATTACACATCTGTAGAGAGAAAAATACTGCAATCTCACTTGTATGTTCTGAGTTTTCAGATTTGATTTATTTATTTTTTTCAATATAATACTTTTAGGCTATCTATTCATAACATTTTGATAATTCTGCACACATGCCTCTGAATAAAAAGCCCTTTGTTTGTAAACACATCTTGAGCAACACTGGTGTTTTTGTACAAAAAGGAAACCAATTGCAGATTAGCTATTGAGGTATCCCTGTCATGCATTCTATTTTATGTGAATCTCTGAATTACATAGGTTTGATCTTAGCAAAGAATAAAATAAGGTTATCCTGTCCCTGTTATTATTAATGTTAAATTCTCCTTTGTGCATACTCTAAAGGCACATTTTTTTTAATAGGTTCCTCAGTCACAGCATTAAGAGGTTTCCTGGATACAGTCTGAAAAAATACACCTATAAATATGGTATTTTTCATCTGAATTAATTTTATTTGAAAGTTTAGTTATAGTTACCATACTTCTTTTATAAAATTGTGTTGAATGTATAGGTTTTATATGGAATTTAAAGGATTTGGAAAACACATCTTTTCTTTAATATATTAAATATTTTTTATATGATGACCAAATTTCACAGTTTTATCCACATCTTCTTGCAGCATGTGTACATAATTGAGATGACTCAGAGAAATGGGATTTATGCTGAGTCAAATTTCTTAAATTGATAACTAATTGATAACTAATGTTATTGTTACTTTACATTTGATATATATATATATATATGTTTTTTTAATATAACTACTGTTAGAGCTACTAAGGAAACCTCTATGCACAATTTATAAAGCTGTTGCAATGAGATGATTCAGGTGTGTACTTATGTACACATATCCACCAGGAATGAACTTCACTTTGAAAATCTAGCCAGATTCACCCAAAATCTTAGAAACAATCTAAAAATATACCACGGGGAAATGATGACTGATTTTTCACTAAACAAGACCTTTTTTCCTCTTTCTCTTTTGCTGCTGGGGATGATAAGCATAGTAATAGAATGTGCCATGACAGACAAAGCCTTTTTGTCCTGATTCACAAACATCATTAATGTGTATATTCACATGAGGACTCACACTTTCAGTGTTGCTGATTCTTCCTCAGAGAATTCCCTTCGTAGGTTTACTTACTGGACTTACAAAGGTTCAGTTGCATTTTTAATCTCCTTAAAAGAAAAATTAAACATGCTTGCAAAATGCTGCTGCCACACACAAACATAATCAAAGTTATTAGCCATTTTACACATCATTTGCATAAAAAGAATTTTAGAATGTGCAAAAAATCAAAGCCTATATTCAGTACTAAAGTACATTAATAAAAGCAGTATGTCATAGGAGATTCAGTCATCCTAATTTTAAATATTTAACCTTCAAAGATCACATTATGTAGTTTAATTGCACAAGATCACAAAATTAATTCAATTTTCCATACTTTGACAGTGATCCCAGACCAACACCTAGAGAGTACTCTGTAGGTCAGGAAAACAAACAAACAAATAAACAAATAAAAAATTGAATATTCAGTGCTATATATCAGTGTGTCCTACTGTCTCAGCACTGCACACCACAAAGTACTTGAGGTTTTCTCTGGGACAACAAAATAAATATAAGTATTATTTTAACAACAAGGGTTATTTTAAGCATAGGTGATTAACACAAATTTTGCAAATGGTCAAATTCAGAAACTTTACCACAATCATAGAAAAATAGCTACTATTAAAATTGTGAATTTGTTTCCTTATTTTTAGAATTGTTTTCTTATTATGTTTTGGAACACTGGCAGTGTTGTGGACTATTATGGGGGGTATCAGAAGCTAGTTTCCCAGTGAGATGCTGGAAAAGTGACTAAGTAACAAGCTCCTCAAAACTAGAAGATGTTGCTTCCCAACAGTGCAAAAGGTTTATCTTGGATTTCAGTTGCCAGCTGCCAGCCTTTCCAGATCCTGGCTGACAAGTCCATGAAATCCTGACATCTGAAATGAAGGGAAAGAGGCCACCAACCCAATGCTTTTCTTGACTACCTATTAAAACCAAGCAGCATGGAGGAGGAAATGGCACAGACTAAATGCAACCTGACAAGTGAATTTAAAGGGTAGTATATCATACATTTACTAATGGAAGCTTCCTTCACCTTCAGAAAACTGTTGCGTTGGGCAGCATGAGAAAAGACACCAAGCCAAATGGGCAATGCATATAATTTCCTATTACTTACAATTTTCCCAGTGATGTCAACAAATTAACATTAGAATTGGGAAAGCATCTCTATAAATAATCTTGATGAACACACAGTTTGTCATAGTGTAAATAGAATGTCTTTTCAGATATGTAGCTTAAATGATAAATTATATCAAGAAAATGGTGAAAGTGCGCTAACAATATTCTAGTTATATGAAGAATATACCATTATTCTGTTGTTACTGTTGTCTCAACTGTTGTGGTGCATCTCTGACAAATGACTGATTTTCCCTAGAGCTGTTTGCATTTCAATTGCAACTTCAAGATGAAGCTAGAGCAGAAAAAATTATAATGGGTTTTGGAAATACCAGCTCCTAAAAATATCCAATAAGAATATGTCAGATACTTTAAGACACATAAAATGGCTGCAACCTTTTGTCTGACATCTTCATGGATCTTATAAGAATTGAGTTTATTTATTAACACAGCAACTTAAAAATGATCTTTAATAGTAAGCTTGGAAAGCAAGTTTCTAATTCATGGGTCACACTGGAAATCTAAGAATTGTGCTCAACTAATCAGCAAACAAACAAATGAAAATATACTACGTGACACTTTTCCAAGATGAACAGCACAAATTTTGAATAATGAATGCTAGCAATAAACTTCTAACAGGCAAACTTCAGAGCAGAAATTGCTCAGAGAAATAATATAGTGAATAATGAACACATTGGAGAAAATAATGACCCATATACGGACAAAACTTGCACAGAAAAAGAGATAAGTAAGATAAATAAATAAATGCTTTGTTATGAATTATTCACCTAACTCTGTTCCCGCCTGCAGAAAAGGACTTACTTTCCTCTCTGTTCTACCACTATAAATCCTGAGTCACTTTGATTATATCCATCCTATTTCACAAGTATACCTAGATAGATATTTCTAGGTTACCTGGTACCAGTGTCACTGAAAGACCAGTGTCCTAAATTAGTCAAAACCAGTTTAAATTGACTGAGATAATGGATTGTATTTCTCTCTCAATCTATCTGAGGTTCAGAATGGGCTCCAATTATGTTAAGGAATTAAACTTTGCTACCTCTTAAAGTACAAAATTATTTCTATATTCTTAGATCTTAAGGGTAGAAAAAATTATTTGACCACCTAATCCACTCTCCTGTATGAAAAGGACCATAAGATTTGCCAGACACTCTTCTGTTGAGTTTAGGAGCTCACAAATAAACTCACAGATAGGTATTTTATATTTTAATATAATCATTAAAGAAAAAAAGGCAGAGGAAAAAACAAGCAAACAAACAAACAAACAAAACCTCAGAGTTTAAACTGGTATCCTAGATCTAAGTTTACAGAGTTTAAATAGTTATCTTAGGTCCCAGAGTTTGCCGTAGAGCAGAACTGGGAATACATTCCATTTTTTACTGTAGTCATTAATACCTCAGCGTCCTTCACTAGATTTCCTAAAATCAGAGGACTATACCCGCTTCATACAGAAGAGAGCAAATTTAATTAAGGTTTGTGACTCTGGGAGTATATAAGCTCCAAAATGCAATTTCATATTTAACACTGTTGAAACGTATTTGTTTCAAGCCACTGAAAGTTACTCCAATACTTAATGTGCCCACCTTGCAATTAGCTGAAAAGCGGGATAAAATGAAGAGCACTTCCAATACTGTGAACATAGGTTCAGGAAAGATTGGGGCTTAGGAGAAGGAAAAAAGTGTAAGTAAAGCTAAAACAGGTGCACATATTTCCTGCAAACTTCCTGAAAACTCTACTGTATGATTTTCACTTTTTGTTATATTGTAGGAAATGTGATTAACTTACATGTGAGATTGTTTGAAAATGTTTGCATTGTCAGTGAAGGGTGTTTAAAGACCCACTGTGTGGTGCTATAAAGGTTTATGTTGTGAAAGCACTTATATATTAATAACACTTCAATTGCAGGGTATCTACCATGTGAACTGTGCTATTATAAAATGATGGATTTTCTAGAATGTCACTAAAAGAGAAATTCAGTGCTGACCCAAGGGGACAGATGAGACAAACAAGCACAATATCTGTCACTTTCCAATCATCTCTGTTTTCACATCGCAAGAAATGATCATGACTCTTCCCTCCACTGCACACGCCTAGAAAAATCAACATCACACACATGCATTCTAGTAATTCAGCTCTCAAATAGGTTTGAAACCAGTCTGCCTTCTATAAATCCTCTTTGTTTTACTTATTTATTTATTTTTAAACTTATTGTTACTGCTAAACCAAATGCTTCCTGAGGATTCTGGCTTTATAGATCCACGTCATTTTATGCACACAAGGTTTTCTTTGGAAAAAATATTAAGTATTTTGATGATTTTCATGAATTCTTAATGGACACAGTGCTAGTCTAAGCAAACATTTATCTTGTCCTGTTCTTGCATTTATTAGCCCTTTATGTGATACACTATTTGCTCCATATAAGATTGCTTAGCTCATGTTAACTTCACGTGGCTTCCGAGTTCAGAAACTATAAAGTCTAACTGAAATCAAGTGTCAGCAAATTGTCATGTGGTAGATAAGAAACTATTAACACTTATTTAACAGGTAGTGGAGATATATTGGACATCTGAGAGATGAGATAAGCAAGGCTTATACTGTCTTTTTTCAGTGTGTTCTTCATAAAGACCAGTAGCACACTTCCTCTTCCAAAAATAAATAGTGCACTGTGCACTGTGCTGCTGGCTAATCTTAGCCAGCTTGGGAAGTTCTTATTATGCAGAAAATCTATATTCTTAGAACTTGCTAACCTTGGAAAATGCTCACTGACTAGTTTTCAGAATTATCTGGAAGCATTGCTCAGGTTCTTCTGTCCTTAATCTTCTTACATAATACTTTAATCTGAAATGGTTCAATTACAACTAGAACATAGCAATATAAGTAAAGGTGGCAAAAAAAGAGATCCAATGTTAAAGAGTTCCTACTCTTCAGGGATCACAGAATCGTAGAATCATAAATTATAATGTGTTGGAAGGCACCTACAAGTATCATTGAGTCCAACTCCTGGCTCCACACAGAACCACCCAAAAATAAAACCATACTTTTGAGAGCATTGTCCAAAGGTTTCTTGAAACCCAGCAGGCTCAGTGCTGTGACCAATGCCCCAGAGAGCTTGTTCCAGTGCCCAACCGCCTTCTCTCAGTGAAGAACATTTTCCTAACATACAACCTGAACTTCCCCTGTCACGATTTCATGATGTTCCCTAGGGTCCTGTTCCTGTTTGCAGACAAGGACAGAAACATGGCTTTGTCAAGAAAATGTGATACCAAACTCCATTTAACGTCATTTATTCTGAATCAGTTTATTCAAAGGAGTTCTTAGTATACTGATCCAGAACTGATTTTGCTGTCTTGTGGCAACAGTAAGTGGTAAAAGCATTATCCAAGATGGCTCTGTAAATCTCATAGCCAGCACATTCACCTAAGGTATTGGCATAAGATCTTTCATGATTACAGTCAGGCTGATGTATAAAAGCTAGCAATGTCCCTGAGTGCTATAATAGTCACAGAAGCTCCGTAGGTTGTTCAATTGCAAAGCCCACACAAAGTCATGATGATTACATTCCCCTCTGATGAAACTATACTGGTATGATAAATTGTTTCAGCAATGCTGGGACTGATAGTCTCTTTGCCCAGAAGAGATATAAAATGTATGCTGTTTTCTGTCATTAATATTGCTAGGATTAATTTTGCTTTTGTGGACAGTTTGTTATTCTTTGTATGATGTCCCCTTTTCAAAACTGTTTTTTTCTTCTCTTTTTCAGCTTCCATTTTTGGTGCATATTGACAAAAACATGGATATAAACAAAAGTTAAGTTAATCACTATTTCAGATAGTTCCATTGTTTTAGGCCAAGATGGGAATGAAAATATCAGGCTGCCATGGAAGAAGCTGTTGTCAGACATCCCCAGCTATCTCAGGAAGGTGTTCTCTTTTGAATACTTTTGTCCTTATTATGAAGGACAAAGCATTTAATTTGGAAAACATTTAAACTTTCCAGGTTTTTGGGATAATTAGTAGGAATGGATTTTAAATTTTATTTTTATTTTTCTCGTAGATAGACTAAAACCAACCAAATCACACAGGATATTTTCCATGTTACTTGCCTGGTGTTCCTGTTGCATCAACTATTAAGCATTTGCAGTGAATGTTTCTCCCTTAGAAATGTCTCAAGTTTAAAATATCTAGTAAAAGCTTAGTATATAAAATAGTCTTTCCACTGCTTCTATATTCTTGTTTAACCACATTCAGTTAATATAATTAACCTTTTCCCTTAATATCACTATTTAGAGTGTGTTTCTATTCTATTTGCAACTTTCCTCCAGATTGCATATGTTTAGTGCTCTCATCTTTCTTTTCCTACTAATCCAAATTCCTAACCTACAGAAGTGGATTGGATAAAGCAAACGCAGGAAGTAAAATGCCAAATACATTTTTTATCATTTTAGTTCTTTTGACTAGATTTGTCAGGATTAAGAAGTATTTGAAAAGTTCTGTTCAAAACCATAAAGCAAACAAGTCAATTTTTTATTTGTCTTTTTAGAGACTTTGCTTTTTTGCTTGTGTTAAAATTTAATGATAAATTCCAAATTTTCAGACTCATACACAGCATTGGCATTCTAAAGGCAGAACTGATTCTAAATGAGAAAACATAATTCATGTTGGAATGCTTTTTGGTAGTTGGTTAGGACTCCCTGTTATGCTGAGTTATAAGCCTGCTGGAGTCAATAATGATTCAGTTTGATGGGGAAATCTGAATATAGATTCTCAGTTCCTGAAAATATTATTTCTGACATTAAAAGGAAACAGAAAGACAAATAGGTAGTACCATGAACCCATGAACGTGAGAGAGAGAGAGAGAGAGGATGGATGGTTGTGGGTAAAAAAGTACTTTCCAAAGACAGTATGAGAAAATATGTAACCCAAGAGACTTAATTTCCATGAAGCATGAAACATAAGAGACTTTATTAAGTTTTTGTATTTTTAACGTCATCCTAAAACATGTATTATAACATTCTGCTTGTTTAGAACAAATCTGTTTGTTTACTTTTACATTACAACTTTTTCTTTGAAATTTCTTAATCTAAACTGGATGACACTCATATTCATAGTTTATTTTCTAAAAATGGCTTTAAATGGACACAAATTATTAAGGAAAATTATAGCAAAGAAGATTAGTTTTTAATCTGAATTAACCTATAAATATCAGAAGAGAATTGATAAATCCCCAGGAAAGGAAGGGAAAGGTACCACACTGCTATATTGGAGGCTGTCTTTGTATCTTGCTGGTTCTCTGAACAGACAGGAAACTTAGTGGGAAAAAATAAAGTGCATCTGAGTGTGGTCCTTACTAAGACACTAAAAAGCAACATCTAACAAATGTTATGAGATGATGACTGACCTCTATAGCTCCTGTTTTCCTCTCAAGGAGGAGAACATCAGCAGCAGGAGTGAAGTCAGTGGTGAAAGTCAGTACAAAGCAGAAAATTCTGCAGTAAGTATGTGAGCAAAGCCAAGCCAAATTCATCATGACAAGCAGTGGGAAACCTAAAACAGAGAAGAGAGACACAAGGTAGAAAAAGGATGAAAACCTAGATTTAGTGGCTTTAAGATTTTACTGTGGTAGCTGTTGGTCAACTCCCTAAAGGATCTTGTAAGAATGAGCAACTCTGCCCATCCTTCCCTCCAAACACACTTTTCCTTTCTTTTTCCCAGTCCTTGTCTTGTCCATTTAAATCAATAATTCCTTTGAGACAGATCTGTCCGTTATCAAGTGGTTGTAGAAAGCTTGGCACAACAGCAGGATGACCTGTGTCAGGGACATTGCAATCAGTATACATAATAATAAAAGATAATATAAAATGAACCTCCATATTTTTTCCACATTGTATTGGGTAAAGTTCCCCTTAGTTCCAAAATTGCCAGTGTTCTGGGCACATAGCTCCATCATTTTTATATCTTAATCATGTTTATATTAGAAATAAAAAATAATAATAATCTAGAAATGGTGAAAAAGAGCCAGCAGCTGTTTAAACTAAACAAATGAATCCCACAACATAACAAACCTCCTTCATCAATAATTTCACATCCCTCCAGTGTGACCTTTGCTGCACTTCTGCATAATTTGTGTGAAGCAAGATGAATGATTGTTAGCAATGTGACTAACTCCCATTTTACTGAAATTAATTTTTGGGGCTTTTTTTTTCAGCAAATAAAAATTTTAATTTTGATTACATGAATAGAGACTACACTAGTTTGGAGTAGAACTTTTCTGAGTTCATATTAGAATTCAAAGAATGACCAGTAGAATAAACAAAACAAAAAAAAAAAGGGCAAAGTATATTGTATAACAGTAGGTGCAGAACAGAAAAAAAATAAAAATAAATATATATATATATATATGTATATTATAAATCCAGGAAAGGAAAAAAAAAAAAAAAAAGACAATTCAAATCAATTTGATTTGCATTTAGATATAATCAGTTCCAAGCATGAAATGCTACTTAATCAGGTAACAGCTTCATTAGCAGTAGTTAATCACATACTACCTTCAACTCATTTTCAAAACTTGGAATTAGTAATTCAAATTATAGCAATTAAAATATCTTAGTCAAGGGCTTGATTCATCTGAAAAAATGCTTATGCAAACTCACCACAAATTTACCAATCATTTTCTAAGAGCCAGAATGTGTGTAGAATATCTAATTTTAAAAGAAAAATGCATGTGATATTAGCTAGATAATACAGCATTCTGCATGTAGAATAACTGTAATTTTAAAGGAAACAGCTTTATTTATTTATTTATTTATTTATTTATTTATTTATTTATTTATAGGAAGCTTAACTCTGGGATTTTACTGTCACTTTAACCATGTGGAAAGTCAGCTTTTACTGTACAAATACTGTATGTAAAAATACTGTACAAATTGAACACAAATAGTATATTAAAACTACCTCTAGCAATTTCTTTGAGTTACAGCTCTTAGAAAACACTGTGACCCCTGAGAGAAGATCTCCAATATAAATAAATAAATAATATCTACTAAATAAAACTCCTCACAGCTTGCAAGAGTCCTGGATGCAATCCACTTGAACAAGTCATTTATTTGTCATTTAGACACAGCATAAGTGAGTAGAGAAAATGCATGAGGAAAAGTTGTGTTTTCCCTAAGTGTTATGTGATTTATGGATATTGCAATCAATTTTGAATACTTTCTAAAGCATTATATTTTTAGTAGCTAAAACTTCAGAAATTATATTCTACTAAATAGGGTTCTGGAATGAAAAAAAATAATAATTATTATAAGTTCTGTCCACTGAGGATTTTCAAGCATAGAACAAGTGAATTGTAACACATTTGTCATATAAAGTTAAAATAATTTCATTAGTTGTATGTGATGCCTAATTAGTAACTTTTCTGATGTGCAAACTGCAATTCACATATGTTCCTATTTTGTTGTGGTATTTTTAATTTCTAAGTGATGGCTCACAATTTTTCTATTTTTTTTCTCAAGCATGAAATAATAAAAAGAAAATATTACTCTCACAGGTGTCAGGCAGACAATTAGGAAATCGGTACTCGAAATGCAGCAGACAAGTTTTGCTTAAAATCTTTTCATAGTATCCCAAGTGCTGCATAAAATCTTTTCAGTGTTCAATTTGTTATACAAAGAGTAGATGTATCTTTGAAAGTTGCCTGGAACCACTGATAGCTGACTTTCCAGGAATTATTTTAATAAATCAGCTTCTTAAAACACCCTCAACTTTCACCGATCTCCAGCGCAGGATTAAAAAGAACCATGGGAAAAACAGGACGTAGTATTCGTACCTAATATATCATCAACATTTCCTTGCCTTCTTACTTTTCACAGCCAAAAAAAAAAAAAAAAGTGCAACTCGCACATAAGCTGCAAAGTTTCTCTTCCCAATAAGCTAAAATAAGCATGTTAAACAAGGATTTGGTTGATCCCAAGAGTCCTAAGGAGCATAACTGTAAATTTGTCCCTTCTCCATGAATCCCGGAGTTTACACAAGGAGTTAGACAAAAGGAATGGCTAAGAGCTTTTGTAGTGACTAATGTAAATTATGAATGAATTAACACACTTCTTCAAATTAAAGAAAACCTTATGAAAGGGAAACAGTCAGCATTTGCACTGGTATAAGATGCTTTCTTAGACTTAAACCCATGGCTAGTTTGATAGGGATCTGAAAAGTCAGGTCTCTTCACTGCTGTTTATAAATGGCTTTTGTATTAGCAGGAGAAAATAACAGGCTTCTTTAAAAAAAAAAAAAAAAGCAATGACAGTCATGACTACTTTACTTATTAGCATAATGAGCAGCTGTTTCATAATTAATATACTGTTTAAGTGCTATTAGCAGAGACATGCGATTCCAAAACGCAGTGAAACATGAGAGCACAAAGAAATAAGGAAACAATCCTGTTTGCTGTCTCTTCCACCCCCATGTATCCCAATGCTTGCATTTGAGCCTAAAGCTCATCTTAGATGAAGAATCATGACACAAAAGAAGCAGGTACATAATTTTTCCACTGAGTATTCTTCAGTTACATACTGGATTATTTTATGAGAGGTATAAAGCATTATTATGAGCATCCCTCTGCCCCCAGACATGGACAGTGCTCTTGTCCGTCTCAGTTAAACTGTCAATCTAGCAGTCTTCTAGACTGTGTGAGCTCCATGTGCCCAGAAGATTATATAATCTTGCTCAAGCATTTCTAGTCTTTTTGCATGGCCTTCTATTGGTCTGTGATAGTGTAACTGAAGGTAAACAGATAAAATTCACAAGCAGCTCAAACTCGTTAGCTTGCTGGCAAGCCCAGGCAAAATGCAGATAGTTGTTAGGGTACTTCTAGCATCCATCTCCATTTCCCACTATTTCTGTACTTCTGGTTAGGAAATTAATAGAAATTCTCTCTTAAAAATAATTAAAATAAGTATGAAAGTAACTAGGTAAGTATTAGTACATAATATTGTTCACGAAACCCTAAGAAAATGTTCAGAAATTCATTTTGCTCAAATTGGGAATTTCCAGATCTGTGAAACTTTTCCTTTCAGCACTCTGAACCGGACCTTAGGAATATTCAGATGCTTGAAGAATTATCAGAAATATCAAGATTTTCTTCCAGGGATAGTCATAACTCTTAGGTACTCCTGAAAAATACAGACTGAATTTTTAGCTATCTAAACACCTTTTTAAAACCTAGCACTGACAGAGAGAACATTCACCGCTTTTCAAGAAGCAGTGGAAACCTTCTTGTTACTGTTTAAAAAATGTAAACTTCGGGCAGTCACAGCAGTCCCAGATGTACGAAGGTCTTATTGTAGTCTGCTCTTTTAATATTTATCATTATGACATTATTGAGATGTCAAAGAACATCTCATTTTAATACATGTATAAAATATACAAGAAAATTCTTCAATTACCGTAATTTTGTGTTAAAAGTTGTTCAAATTTTGAAGAAAGGACAAAAAACTGTACGAGCAAAGACATTTGTCTTGCTCATGTTTCTATAATGGGTTCATTACCTATAAAGCTTCAACAAACTCCATTTAAGCTGATCTTGAAAAATATTTATTTCCAGTCTCATACAGTTGTGAAAGAATTGCCATATGAGTGGCCATAGTAAATTTGAGTCCTTCCTTTAAACAAGATAAAGGTGTAAGAGAATCTGCTGCTCTTGTAGACCATGGGAAAAGACTATAAACTTCTGGATTTCCTCCTGTATATCACTTGTCATTGCACATTATCTCCCAGTAACAGCTGGTGACATAGACACCGTGCCTCTAGGAAAGTTCCCTTTTCTTTCTTCCATCTGTTTCAGTCCATTTACCTCAGAGATAAAACTCTGTTTTGGTTGGTCTGTTCATAATATCTTATCGAGATCATAATTTAAAACCCTTCTGTTGGGGATACAGATCATGTATTTTTTTTATTTCCTTAAAAATAGCTGAAAATGATGGTTCCTGCTATTCTGTTGTTTCATGCAACAGAGGTTTTCAACAAGTTAACCTGTAGGAAATAATAAATAAATAACACTGAGAAACACAATTTCTCTTTTTTGTATCACTAATTCCTTGTGCTAAATAAAGAAACTCATTCATACATATGTCTCCTTTGTATACTTTACTAAATTACTCTGCTTATCCATACAACAAGTATTTCTTCTAACTGACTTCTGGGTAAAACATTTTAGATTAAGAGCACCTCCTCATTGTCACCTTACATATGATAAGGAACAAAACCTCTTCAGTCTTTTCCTGGGCATCTTAATAATGGTGATCTAGCTGTTGCCAACTGCATTATACAATTCCTGTATTTCTAAGAATGAGATTAATTTACCCACTCTCTTATTCTTAGTTCCCTGCATTTTGAACACTTTTCAGAAATTTAAATAGCACTTTTGGGTGATGATTTCTGTGAAATACTACTATCTACTTTTATTCTGTACTGAACACTGGACTGTTTGTTTTGCTAATATTAGCATAAAAAATCAATACCCATATTGATGTTGTTAAGATCCTGAGAGTTTTTAAGACAGTGTATTTTTAGTGAATTTTGTACTTAACATGCTAGAAAAATCTTGTGAATGTCTGTATTTTTCAATTTTTACAGGGGCCTGTAGTGGTAGGACAAGGGGTAATGGCTTTAAACTAAAAGAAGGAAGATTTAGATTAGAAATTTGGAAGAAATAATTCACTCAGAGGGTGGTGAGGCACTGGCACAGGTTGCCCAAAGAAGCAGAGGATGCGCCTTCCCTAGAAGTTTTTAAGGCCAGGTTGGATGGGGCTTTCGGCTACCTTGTCTAGTTGAAGGTGCCCCTGCCCACGATAGGGGGGATGGAACAAGATGATCTTTAAGGTCCCTTCCAATCAAAATCAAAATTCTATGATTCTATGATTTGATGAAATGGAAAATAGAACATTTACTTTTTGCAGAAATTTACTCATGGCGTATTTTACTGTCTTGATATTTTGGATGTGGCTTGAATACTCGTTTTAAAAAAATAAAAATATTTTCTGCAACTTTTCCTCTGAGCAGTTTCTGACTTTTTTATTAAAAACGGAAGATCACAACCGTTCTTACTGTTATTGGGAGGTGGCAAATCTTAATTTCATTGGAAGCAGGACAAGGCACTAAAGACAGCTTCATTCCCTGCTATCAATTTCTCAGAAAGCCAAAAGTGAACAAAATATGTCTTATAAAATAATACATATATAAATTATCAAACAAGAAAAGCGGTGCTACCACCACAAGCACCTACAATAAATGTAATAACCTCAAAATTCAAACTTCGCAAATTAAGTGTGCTTATAAATGTGTCGTTAAATGACAGAAACTGCTATTTGTCTCACCATCTTGGGCAGGATAGATCATAATTGACAAAGAATATGAAAGTTTTGTTTCAGAACACATTTATTTATTCAAAATGTTGTTCTCTGGGGGTGGCCTCAGGAGAGCTCTCTCATTTTTGTTAACAATCTGGTGGGAGACTGCTCACGCAGTGCTACTCAGTGCTCAGTGCATTTAGGAACACTGAAACCTCAGTGCCTGGAACATTTCCAAGCACATTTTAAATGCATATTATTCTGACAAGTTAACATGTGGAATATTTCTCACATCTAAACATTGGGAGTATTAAAGATCAGGAACAATTTTCCTATTTAAATCCTGGTGTTTGTAGTCTAGATGTTTACCTTAGAGCCCGACAAGCAAAGATTATTAGTGAATGGAAAGAGTATATTTACTTTACAAGGCTTTGCAGCCAAGTCTCAACCAAAAACATTTTGCAGTTCATCTTCTTTCAGTAAACAATTTTTTGTGAATTTCTAGCCAAAAGCATTTGCTGGTTTTGGATGGGCATATAGACGATATGTAAAGCACATTGCAGGGAAACACACCTGCACTTACTGTAAGTAACTGGAGAAACATTTAGATGAGTTGTTAGTGATTCATTTTTTAAATAAATTCACAGACAGGAGGAAAACAGACCTGCTGGAAGAAAGGCACACAAAACCTACTTCCATCCTAAGATGAAGTGCAGGAAATTAAGGCTGGAGGAATTGAAATATGGTAGATGGTTATACTCTTGAAAAGTTGATATTCTCCCTAATTGTTTAGAACAGACAAGAATGGGGTTAATGCTAAGACTATGATGTACATACTTGCATAAACTATGCTGTCATCCCTCAGGAAGGCTAGAATTTGTCTCATGTGGATAGCTTTATGCAGATAACACTTCTGAAATTTTTCAAGTTTCATGATTTCATGCTGTCTGATATAATCTTATCATTAGGCCAATACCAATAAATGCAAAAGAGTTTAAGAAATGGCTAACTGAAAACTCAGGAGTGTTTGTCAGTAAGAAAACTTCAAAAATATCAAATTAAAATATTTCTATGGGTCTATACTACACCTAGTACTATTTACAACCTTAATAAGTCACAGTAATCATTGAGAGCAAGATGAAAGATTAGGTCAGTTCAATTCATGGGTCTTAAATGGGTCTAAATGGGTCTTAAAAACAATTCACTATAAAGTTACATATCAGAAAACAAGAACTGCAAACTATGTTTACAGGGTGCAAAATGAGCTCCTCAGGTAGAGATGTCCCTTGGGGTAATGGTGATGTTGGCTATATCTACAGGAAGTCCTGAGTAATGGAAAACCTAAATATTGTGAAAAGATGGCTTCTGAAGCCAGAAAAGCACTCAAATCAGGAATAAAGTATCTTCTTTGCAATTATAATGATTAAACAGTTGTAATTAACATTAGAACACAGAGACTGAAAAAGAACAAGTTGTTAATATGAATTAAGAATGTTTAGGTTCAGTTCTGTGTTTCTAGAAGAAAGATTGCAGACACCTCTTAAGTGCCAAACCAACACCAACCATAACCACTGGAAATTGCAACTCCTGGCACAGCGACCTTGAAGCTGGCCACTATGGCCTGAAGCTTTTCACTAGAATTGAACTTTAAATCAAGTATTAATTATATGGCTGTGTGCACAGAGTAGGTTCTAGACGCAGAATGTGTTGTGCTTGAGTTCCATTTTGTAGGTACAAATTTTTCAGGCTTAATGCATCTAGAAAGAAAGAAGACTGAATTCTCATGGATGAAAGCTAATTTGCTAATTTTTAAAAATAAGATCTTAAACTTTTAAACATCTTGAAATTCTTTGGAGCACAGTATCAAGAACTCCACTGGAGCAGATGAGCATAAGGCATAGAAATCTTTTTTGTTTGTTTGTTTGGTTTTTTTTTTTAGGTCAAGCTTTACATTGGTCTCCGTTTTGACTTTGCAATGAAATCATGCCAACTTTAGTTAAACAATCTTGAAGTTTTGTATCACTCCTGCTACAGCAGCATAAAGCTACTGAAAGGTGATAAAATATGGAACATTTTCTCACTTTCCCTTTAGGATGAGGCTAAGTAGTTTACAGCTCCTCAGCTTGGGAATGGGACAACAGGAGGGACAGAGAATGGGCATACAGTCAATCTCTTATGATACAACAGCCAGGTGGTACCCAGTGAAATTAGCAAACTTCATATTTAGGTGATACGACGAGGGACATTTTGGCACAATGTACTTTAAACTCTGTGTTAAAATGTCAATAAATAAATAAATAAATAAACAAACAAAGAAACAAATCAGCACACTCTTGGAAGATTGATCCACCAGGAGGAAATGTTATGCATGAAACAGTCTGGATGCAGCAGCACAGGAAGTCCCTAAACGTCCTATACAGGCGTATTAGGGAAGAGATCACTCTATACTTGCCATGTTTCTCAGAATCATTTTGAAAGTGTCTACAACTGACCACTGTTGGAGACAAGGTACATGAGCACAGCTGGGGTCAAATATTTGGTCAAACTGTAACATCCTTGTAATTACACCACAAGCTGCAGTATCGTTCTGAAAGTATAGTTATTGAAACAAATATATATATATAATATACATACTTTAATCTCTACTGGTCCACAAAGAATCTGAGTTCATTCATTGTGACATCAGAGTACATTTTTGCAATGAAATACTGAGAAATCAATTTGTCTGTACAGAAGAAATAACATCCATATGAGGAAATAGTCTAGTGCAGTTATGCTTATGAGACAAACAGCTACTCACGAGTCTTGGGTAAAAAAATAGACACCAGCTCTAGGCAGTTCCAAATGTAAGCTAAAACTTTCAAGTTTAAGCTTACTTCTTTCAGTATCAGACAAGTATCTATTAAAATGTAACCACGATTTCTCTTTTAAAATTATGTTTATAGCAGGGTGGAGAACGTTCAGTCAATGTAGTAAAATCAATATCACTAGCCTAAAAGCTCTGTCTAGCCTGTACATCACAGGAGTTGAGGCCCCCTAAAAGAATACACTTACCACATGGGTTTTGAACAGATTTCTCCAGAGACTGATGAAAGAATAATTTCAAATACATGTACTTTTTAGAGGGTATAGGGTATTCCTCCCCTTCTTTTTCCCCATTTGGAAAAAAAAAAAAAATCCTTTTTGAGGGAGCATATTAGACAATTCCTTTTTTTTCTTGCCATTGCTCATGTATTTCTCTAAGATAAGCATTTCTGCTGCTTTCATTTAACATAAGCTTTGAAATAGCTTAATGACAATAATGATTTCAATAAATATATATATTTTTTTCATAAATCAATTTGTAAAGCTCCCTACAGTTCCAACTGGAATTTATTTGGAACTTCATTGTAACAGAATCAATATTTATTAGCTTTCTGAAATTCTTCCAAGCTTCTTTAGTTAAGAAAAAGTTTTTCTACTACTGCATTTAAATGCAAATAGGCAAGTAAACTCCACAAGTTATTTTGAAAAGAAACAAAATCAAAAATGAAACATATAATGAGAATGTTAAGAAAGGAAATGGATTAATTTTCTGATACCACATTTAGAAATAATAAGCATGCTTTTCTAAATATCTCAATGTACAATACTTCTCCTGAAATTAGACTATGCTGAATTCTTTGTAAAGTATCAGACTATCACCATCATTTAGCAGACTTACAGAAGTATATAGTTTTCAGAAAAAAATAAATAAATAAAGTGAGTTAGATTAGATTTCTGGGAGGCATTGTGCATTATGATACGTTTTTAGAGTGATGCATGAGGATTTGTAATCAATTATTTATTATACTTTACTACGCTCAGAACTTATTCTTCATAAGTTACAGTACCTGTAAGTTCAGATGGTCATATTTTAAGATCTAACATTAAAGAAAAAAATAATAAAAAAAAAAGACTCGGGAAAAAAAATATATAGCACCTAGGTAGAGTTTACCATTGTCCTAAAGTAACCGTTAATAACAAGGGAAATGATTTCATATCTTTTTAATGATACAATATAGAATATAGAAATAGTTACCTTGTGGAGAAATGCTTCAGTCTTGCTTTATATTCAAATGAAATATAACATGTAATTCTAAAATTTTTCCATAAATAAGGAAAACAACCCTCCTACACAATCTTCAAGATGAAAATGGCAGTTGAACCATAGTCTGTCTTGCTGTCTTATGCAGTATATGAACTAGACAAATATTAACTCTTATTTTCTGTTATATATGCCATCTGTTATATAGTACAGGCCTGATATCTCTTAGTATACATCGTCAGTCACAAATGAGAGTACACTTTTGAAGTTTAAATCGTTTATGTTTCTGAATGTTCTTACTAGTGTCCTAATGTAGTCTTGAAAATAATAATCTAGGCAATGAATTCACTTTGAATTCAATGTTTACAATGATTTTTTACATCTTACAAAAGATGTTTACAAAAGTATTCCTCCCAATTCTGGAAAGTGCAAAGGCTGTTCTAATTCAGAAGCATTCTGACTTATTCATGTGTCATCAGCTCTGTCACTGTCAGCTTCACAAGCCAGGTATTGATGTGAAAATTACTAGGTAATGCTTATATCTGTCCTTAAATCTTGGTCAATTTCTGTATTATTCAGAAGCAGTTCATATAATAAAAGTATGTAGCTCTAAAGCTAGACAAATATATGACATAAAATATCTGAAACCCAAGAGCTTGAGTGCCTCTGGGAATTCCTGCCGTGTTTCTTTCAGGTAAGCTGGAGTTATACTGAAAATAAATTTCAAATCCTTAGTATTCTCTGAGTTTTTTCAATAGTAAAAAAACTGTTATTTACTCACAGTCACTAATGAACCTTTCCATAATATTTTTTTTCTTTTTATGATACTTTCTTAAACAGGTAATAAGGAAAAAAAAAAAAACACAACTTTGAGGTTGTAGTTTTTAAAAAAATGTCTCAAATGCTAAGCTGTATGCATGATTTTATTTCTCACTGCAGTTCAGTGAAGTTTTAGTCCACAATGTGTGGACTTATTTGTCATATATTTCAGAGGTTTGGGGGCATTTAAATATATATATATTAAGGTGGGTTTCCTCTGACAGAACTCAAAACTGAAAACAGGTTTAGTCAATTTTACTAACATTTGTAAAGGTTAGGTTAAAAAAGGTTTTTAATGATTCTGATATCTTCAGAGTGAAAAACATGAGTGCTACTAGTAAAGAAATGATAAAATGGCAGATAAAATGCCATGAGGAAAAAAATGTTCCAAAGGAAAAAAAAAATAATTTGCATACACAAGAAATTAGACATTGAAATATTATTGACAGAATTATGAAAATGTCATTTCAGTGCTCAGTAGCAAAAATAAAAATAAAAATGGAAAAATGGAATTTTAGGAATTCCTGGAAATTTAGGGAAAAACTATACTTCTGTATGATGCCCTGTATCTTGAAAATTGTTCTGTTTTTCTGAGGACATAGCAGAGCTGGGGAAAATAAAAGGGGAAAAAAATGTGTACTTAAAGTACTTAAAGATGTGGAAAGACTTCTGTGTAAGAAAACAGTGTATTTATGGAGACCAGGACCAGAACACTTCAGACTGTAAAAGAGCAAATACTTGAGGGAAATATAGCAGAGGTTCACAAAATCATAAGAGATATTGAAAACGCGAGTAGGGACATAATCACTATATCTTTCAATATGCAAATTAATGGCCATCAAATAAACCAGCATAAGGTAGGTTCAAAGCAAAGTAAAGATGTATTTCTCCATGTAGTAAGATGGCTAACTGTAAAGCCTCTGTGGGATATTTTATATACTATATGTACACAGGTTCAGAAATGACAGAACATATTCAGGGATGAAAAGTCCACTGAGGACTGTTGAATATGAAGATATTATCTCTGGAGCAAGAAGTCCCTGATCCATAAATCACTGGAGGCTGTGAACATACTACAGTATACTGGCTGTGTGCTTTGTTTTTTCCCTCTGGATCTATTTTGGAGGCACTTGTGAATGCAGATCTGGAGGGACTTCTCTTACCTGCCCTACTTATTTCATACTGAAGACCTACAGAGTGGCTCAGGGGCCCTTCATGGTGTCACAGCAGATATTTGCTTTATATTCAAGACTGGGAAATGAAATATCACTTATAACACAAAAATTCTTTAGCAGCTGTCCCAGTGGTCATTGTGAAGGTTTCATGAGAGTCCTTCAAAGAGACCTGTCATGGTAACTGACAGCAAGGTTGAAATCATAGAATCTTCAGAGGGGTACGTTTGAGTCTGTGCCAAGTTTCCCTAAGTTTCTATCCTGCTGGTCAAGAGACTTTCAAAAAAAAAAAAAAAAAAAAAAAAAACCACCAACCACCCATCCAACCAAAAAATAAATTAAATAAATAAATAAATAAAAACACCTAAGCACCACCCCTATTAGCCTAGTTCTATGTTTAATTACTCTTATGCTCTTATGCATATGGCATGTTTAGTTTTTTTTCAGCTGGATACTCAGTTGTTGGCAAACATTATAAGGAAAGGAATATGAAGTGTGATTGAGGTAAGAGAGAGGGATGTAGCTATCATACATAGCTTGAAAGAAAGCACATGCAAAGGACAAAAAAAAAAAAAAGAAAATGAAAGTGTTTTCTACTTTTCCTATTTGAACAACATGGAACGTACAAGCAAGAAGTGCAAGGTGAAATCCAGAAGTCAACACGAGGTGCTCTTCAGAAGAAGCAGAAGCAGTAGCCAACAAAAACAGCAGGAATGTCATTGCCTGGATGATTTTAAGAAGGGCTGGATAGGGGGAAGAAGGCAAATGTTAGCAATCTTGTATTCAGAACAAACTGAACTATTACTAGAAAAATACTTTTTTTTTATTATTATTATTATTTTGTATGAAGAGTGAAGAAGGTTTGCCAGCTCTTGAACCCCAAATAAAGGAAAATCAAAAAGGATGACATAGACAGAGAATAATAGAGGTAGCAACTCCCCAAGCTTCATACAGTGTTTAAAAAAAAAAAAAAAAAGGCAACAACAGCAACAACAAAACTTACAGACACATCATTTTCTGCTAAATTTTATGTACAAGAGCTCCTTTTGGAAAGCTTAGGGCATATTTTATCTTATTTATTTATGTATTTATTTATTTATTTATCGTATTGCCAGTGGTTATGATGCTCAATATTTCACAGTACATCTTTTTTTTTATGGTGTGTTTGTAACCTCAGAGGTGTGATATTTCAGCATGATTATTCCCTTTGCAGAGTAATCCAGAGCAGAAAAGAAAGCTTACACCTCTTCCATTAAAAATATCAAAACATCCTTTTGGTATTTTCTTGCATGCCTTAGAAAATAGCAACTCTGCTTCTTTCAGAATTAAAAGAGAGCAAACTGATGTTTGATAAAGTATACAGAATGAAAATCACAATGAGAAATAATTATTTTATATATATATATATCTCCTTCAAAACTGAAAACCAATAACATTTTTGAAAAGGTAAAAAACTGTAAAAGAAATCCCTGAGGTAAATATCCAGTACAAAGTGTCCAACATTGAATTCAAAATACAGCTTTTTCTTTTGTTCACTAATGAATCATAAAATATCAGGTTCCTCAACTGCAAGAAACTTATTGACCTACACAGCAGGCAATGCATATAGAATAGCAATTTAAGTACAATTAAAATGTTAGTTTTTATAAATATCATGAACAGGTCCTTGACACTGAAATTAAAAATAATAATAATAATTATTATTATTATTATTACAGAAAGTTGCTTTTGTACAACACACATGACTTCTTGTTACTATGACATTCATAAAACATTTTTACACTGTTCTGAAAATACATAATCCTTTAAAAAATACATATGCAAACTTCTACCCAGAGAAGTTTTTATACAGCCTCAAAATCATTTCTTAGCCTCACTCTTGTTGTGTATAAATCCAGTTTGGAAATTCCAGGTACAGGGATAATAGGATGGTTCATTTACCATATTATGTAGTCTATGATGTAACTGAGATTTTTTTCCCCAGAGTGTAAACAGGAAAAAAAAAAAAAAGGAAGCTTAAGGAATAAAGTTAAGAATCACCGACAGGAGGCTTGAGAATTGTGTAGTGAATGGCATTGGGGCAGGGTTCAACTGGTAGTGGTGTCACACAGGTCGTGGATTTACATTCAGAGAGAATCTGCAGTAGACACAACAGTGGTAGTATACTAATGCAAAATAATATACAAACAAACAAACAAACAAACAAATTATTAAATAAATAATTTCTCTTTTCTAAAAATCTCTTTCTCATACACACACACACACAAAAGAAAGAAACAACCTAACAACCTAGACTGGGATTAACCTAGACTGGGATTAAGTCAGAGGGGAGCAAAGACCAAAACAAAGGCTGAAAATGTGAGGTGCTCTATAAAAGCTGCAGTTGGGGGCAGAAGTTAATTTCCATTATCACAACAATTTGTGAAGTTAGGAAAAAATCTGTCAGGTGGATGGGGACTGAGTCTTCTTGTTCTTTCCAGGAACTATGTGCAAAATCAGTAAAATCTTTACTATTGCATCTCACACCTGATAGATTTCTGCCTTCCCTTTCATGTGTATCTTCTGCTATTTTGGTAAAATTCTCACTTAGCTCTACTGAGATCTCAGAAGAGCTCAGAACTGTGTAGGCTCTATGGTAAGCAGTATTATATTACATTATAACTGAGGATACACATCATTAAAGTTAGTGTTGGGCTCGGAACTGGAGTGGGAAAACACGGAAAATGAGAAGAAAAGAAGACCAAGTGGAATGACATGGCAAACTGGAAAGAGTGGATGGTTCCTGCTTATACCTGTGTGGGAAGAAATGGATTCTTAGAAATTATGCCACTATCACATAATGAACTACAACATTTTATCACCCACAAGACCCATGCCACCCTCTTGGATGCAGCATCTTCATGTGTGTACATGTACATACATTGAATTGAAGGTACAATAATGGGTGCTCCATTACAAAGGCTGTATTACAGAAACAGAAGAAGAATCTTAGAGCCATGATAGGGATATGCTAAATTACTTATCACTTGTTCTTCTTAGAATGTGGCTAAGAAACTGTGTTCATATCAAAATACTAAATGTGAGGTCAAAAAATGCACAAAGTGCCTTGCTGTATTTGCTGATTTCTTCGGACATGAAAGTTTTGATGTACCTGATGATTTTATCTCTGAAATGATGTGGTGAAGGATGATCACAGACAGCAGAAGATTCTAATTACTATCAATGAATAGCATGTAATTCATTTCAGAACACAAATAAATAAATAAATCAGAGCATTAACCATGAAACTAATGCAGAATCTACTACAAACAAATTACATTGTGTTATCTGCCTTTGCTATAAAAAGAATTCAAGAAAAGCAGAGAAACAATGAGAATGAATTATTTGTAAGAAGAACGCATGTCTTTAGCTGCCTGAACTATCATCATTATTCTCATTTTCCACCTTGCAAAATAACACTAAGAACTGTCACTGTGTAGAGGTATAGTTATGATACTTGCAGCTAGGTTGTCTAATAAATACAAGTCTCAACTCCATTAAACTGTATGAGATTATCTTGGTGAAGGACAGAGGAGGAGATCTTTCAGTTTTACAAAAGAAGAAGGGAAAGAGGAATGTTTAATGACAGAAGCCCAACTTTGAAGAGACTATTGCTAGCTGCTGCAAATTATTTTATAAAAGTCAAACACAGGAACAAATGAGCATGGATTGAATGAAAAGGAGCACTAGAATCTACCCAGAATATTAAAGCAAGAATAAACAAAGATACAACTAATCCCTAGAAAATTTTAAAGCTTTTAAGTCTGAGCTCTACTTCCAGGATAAAAATAAGGGTAAAAATATAATCTTAGATGTTAAGGTATTATTCTCATTCTGCAATATTGTATACTACTGTACTTTCTTAACTCACGGTAAATAAAATTCACTGCCACTCCAAAGATAACTTTGCCTCTATAGATTGAAATAAAATAAAATAAAATAAAATAAAATAAAATAAAATAAAATAAAATAAAATAAAATAAAATAAAATAAAATAAAATAAAGCAGAATATTACCAGATCATTAGTTCTATGGCATAGAATATTTGCGAAGAGGAAGAGTAAGGCTGCAATGGTGCATCACTTAATTTTGTATACCTAACATCAAGTTTGTAGTAACATAGATGATGTTACTCATCCATCACCTTAGGAAGCAAGTTTTCCTGCTGAACCAAATTATAACAGACAGGGGTTTTAGCAACTCTGCTTAGCAGATTTAAGGAGAAGAGAGAATGTGATGAATAATGTAAATTTCTCTACAGACCAAGCCCCACAGCACTATGACATAGATACATCTTAGACTGAGATTTGAATTCTTAGACTTGAGTCTTGCTTATGTTTCAGGACAGCACTTTAAAGTTATGTTGAAGAGGCAGGTACACAATTCTCATCTGAGCACAGGGAAAAATGTGCAGATGTTCTTATTTGAATGCCTTCTCTCTTCCAGATCAGTACCTTAGCTGCAAGGATATTCTGCCTCTCACGGCTTCTGTGTTCCTAAAACAGAAGGCTGACAATGTGCATGTAGTCTGAGATTTTTAGGTGTATTGACATACAATAGTTAATCAAAAGCTAGGCTATTTTAATGCTATATTTCAATGTTGATTAAAAAAAATAGCAAATTTAGTAAGTAGAAGAAAATTAGAAGAAGAAAAAAAAAAGAGGAAAAAAAAAGTGTTACAGATGTTTGGGAAAACCAGAGTCTGTTTTACCTTTGTTTCACTGATAGATATGTATATATATATATCATATATATACATATATATATAATTTTGTATATAAGATTGAACATGGAAAGCTTTAGTCTGATTAGAAATCTTTTGATTACAGGTAAATATTTAAAGCTGAAACTCAACATGATACTAATCATGGGAGAACTAATCTTACCTTGTAATACATAGAAAATGTAGTTTATTACAGTGTACCAACTGTGTTATATTTAAAATTGATTTTACACTGAAATAAATGTAAATTTCTTGAGAAGGTGAATTTATATTTTTGTTAATAAATGTCTTCACATCTAACACTTATGAAACCTCTAAGGTCTCTAAGTTCAATTGAGGTCATCCCATGAAACTTATTTTAAATGTATCCTGCTTCAAACAGTAAATAGGAAGTAGTCTTCATCAAAGCATCCTTCTGGTAGTAAAGAATGGAAAGATATATGGAAAGAAGGCTCGGCAGAAGAACTACGGATACTCTGCTCTCCTTGCTGCTACTGTCCTCAGAGCTCCACACTTCTACAGCTTGCCAGGTGCTTTTAGACTGCAGATGTTGCTTCTCCTACAATATTGGTCCCCTAGGACCTTATTCAGCTAACATCCAAGGTCCACATACACTTTCCTTTTAACAGTCCCTGCAGAGCTCTTGGCCTCACTTGGGAAGGCAGAGTGATCCCTGTGTACTTTTTTTGTTTTCCTCTTCTTTTCTTTCCTCAGAGAGGAATTACCCAGGGGTATTGCCTCTGCCTACTGTAGTTAGTTTATTGTATTCAAACCCTTTTCACAGACTCACAAAACCACAGAATCACAGAATGGTTAAAGTTAGAAGTGTCCTCTGGAGGTCATCTGTTCCAAACCCCTGCTCAAGCAGGGCGTCCTAGAGCAGGCTGACCAGGACTATTTCCAGGCAGCTTTTGAAGATCCCCAAGGAGAAGGAGTCCACAATCTCTCTTGGCAACCTGTGACAGTACTCTATCACCTGAACAGTGAACTGCTTCCTGATGTTCAGACGGAATCTCCTGTGTTCCAGTTTATACATGGGGTGTTCCCCTTATCTACTTGTGAGCTCATGGTCCACTTTATAGTCCAGACCTCACAGGCACAAAATTGAAAAGTCCTTTGAAGCAACATGAATAATATTTTCTAGAGTCTCTTTTTACTTTTTTTTTTTAACCATTGTGCATAATTTTCTCTAACCTGTTTCCCCAGGCCCTACTAGAAAAGAAAGGGCAGTAGAAAACACTCTGCTCTGCTCCAGAGACTGCTTTGGCAGCATTCAGAGATTTCCATGGTGTTAAATTTTGCTGAACCTGTGACATGATTGTCTAGAGGGCAAGACATATGAGGAGCAGCTGAGGTCCCTTGGTTTGTCCAGCCCAGAGCAGAGCAGGCTGAGGGGAGGCCTCATGGCGGCCTGCAGCTCCCTCACGAGGGGAGCGGAGGGGCAGGCGCTGAGCTCTGCTCTTTGGGGACAGCGACAGGACCAAGGGAAAGCCATGGAGCTGGGAATGGGGAGGGTCAGGCTGGGTGTTAGGAAAAGGTTCTGCACCCAGAGGGTGCTCAGGCACTGGGACAGGGTCCCCAGGGCAGTGGCTGCAGCGCTGAGCCTGCCAGAGTTCAAGAAGCCTTTTGACAACGTTCTCAGATATATGGTTTGATTTTTGGGTGCTCCTGTGTGGAGCCAGGAATTGGACTCAACAATCCTTGTGGGTTTAGAATATTCCAGTTCAGTATATTCTATGTTTCTATCATTTTATGAATTATTTAATTCCCTTAAACAATTAAAACTGCACCACATATAGCAAAGATTAGCTGTTGTTTAATAGCATACCTATGAAGCTATAGTCTTATATAAACCTGTCCTATTTGTTTTATAGCCTTTTCACAAAAAAGATATGTCTGTTGAACTCTGAATATTCTCTTATGGCTGTTGGAAAACATACTTGGCATAATATTGAAGAAAGATATTTTACTCCCCAGTCAGAAGCATGAAACTAAGTGTCAGCAAAACTGTAAAGGTCTTACAAATAAAGACCTACTTTTAATAGACTCAAATATAGTGACATACCATGTCACTATAACCATGAGAAAATTATGAGTAAGATTAAGAAAGAAAAAAATACCACTTAAATCTGAAAAACATCCTGAATAAATATGAGTGTCAGTTTATTTGAAGAGAAGAATTTACCTTTTATACTATATATTGTTGATATAAATGTGGAATGAATATATTGGTAGATAATCAAAAATGTTTTTCATCTCTATTGCAGAAAATTTTCTAATAAATACAGTGGATTTATCTATCGAGTTCGGTTTTGTTTCAGTCAACGTGAATTCCTACACTTTTCACATCACTTTAATATCTGAGCATCTTACATGTTCAAGTGCTTTGTGAGCAGAAAGCATTGATTCCTTAAAATGTACCAGAAGAGAGAAAAGCCTTTTTCTGTTGTTCTTAATTTACAGATGGAGTAGCAGATGAAGGGATTAAAGATCCCAGAGGATTTAGACTGAAAGTACTTCACATCCAAGCCCATAGTTTAACTTCTGTGATTTGCTGATCTTCAGCATTACATTTTCGTTTCAGAGCCTTGCTGAATGGTGACATAAAGCAATAGGTGACCACTGTGTACCAGCTGTATTTTTAGATGATGTTCCACGTATCACAGTCCACAAGGATAAGAAAAGGTTCTTTATGGTGCTAACTGCAGTTTTTCATCAATATATATCAACTATTTCTACGTTTTATAAGGTGGTTTGCCTTCTTTGCCATTTTCATCAACCCTTTTGTATATTTTTTTTCCTTTTAATGCAGCCAAAAGGTTTTTCAAACATGGAAAAACCAAACTTGCAAAGTTCTTCAAGGGAAGTTCAGGATACTTAACATCTTCTCCAGTTACATTACAAATTTTTCCTTCTCTGATTAACTGACGAGCCATGGAAATTTTAACAGGATAAATGTTCATCTTGTCAGCAGTTAATTACAGCTTCCTACTCATCTCTGTACAGCATTAGTTTCCATTTGTTAAATAACGATCATTACAGCAAACCAAAAAAGAAAAAAATCACAATCTTATGTTTTCAGTTTCTATACTACACTCTGAAAATTTGAAGCTTAAATCATCTCTGCTGTAGAGAGCTAGATAATGCTGTACCAGTTTTCACAATATTTTGTATACAATTTAATATATAAACTCTGTTTAAGTTTCTCATGCTTGTGAGTTCAGGGATAACTCGACTGACAAAAATGCAACTTCAGATGATTTATGGATTTCACAAAAGCTTATATTAATTCAAAACTTTGCTAAATTCACACATGGATAAACCTAACTAACTATTTTAGATTTGCAGAGCTCAAAGAATTGCTTCACTGCAAATTCACATGCTCATTATGTACGTGAGGTTGGTTTTGTTGCCTTTTTTTTTTTCATTCAATGATGTGTACTTTTCCCTTCTAGCTTCTTTCAGTGAGTTTGAACATACTAGAAGGAATACTGCGCATGTATAGAAGAGAAACAACGTTCAAATACTGTTCTTGCTGGGTGTATGGTATACAGTTTTTCCACAGTGATATTTTCATTGATTTATCCCTTCTATCAGTGTAACTAAGCCTACGCTTACATTACACGAGTGATAAGCTACGTCTAAGAGCTGAACTAGGCTTCTGGGCAAACCTGTGTACCCTCTAGGACTCAACTTAAAGAATGGAAGGAAGCTGCACAGAAACCTGATCTGAAAGGTTTAAACGTACTTTTTTTTTTTTTTTTTAAAGGTTTAAACAGTTTCTTAGACAGTTTCTAGGCTGTTCCTGACCATCTGATTGCACCTCCATCGCTACATTAGTAGGAGCCAGCCCCTGTGGCTCTGCACAGGAGAGTCTTGAGGAAGAAGGACTCATGCAGCCACCTCCTACTTTTGGCTGAGAGATGACACTGACAGCCCACTGTGGCCCAACACAGTGCAGGGGCACATGTCTCAAGATATTTACTCTCACCTCTTTTTTTTTGCTATTCTACTCTTTTGACAATCCTTTTGGCTGCCTGTTTTATCCCTGCCATTTTGTCTTCCAGAGTTAGTTCTCAGAAGAATGTAAGCGTAATAATTTTTGGTTAGTAGGACTCTGATCCAGGTTATTCCATTGGAAGACTAATGATTGATTTGATTAAAATCTAATTGTATTAAAAATAAGTGAACTGGCCATTTCACATCTGGCATTTCAAAGGAAGAAATTAAAAAAAAAAAAAAAAAGGAGAGAGAGAGAGAATTTGAGGTTTTTGTTTTATATATCTACACGAAAACTACTCCCGTTAGTTTCAAACATTTCATTTTTCAAGGTAATATGTGAATTTCCCAGAATTTTCAACAGCTTAAGATAAAAACCCATGCCCTTGTCATTGCTTTCACTACTAGGATTCTCAGTGTAAATAATTCTCTAGTAAGTGCAGACAGGTGCTGACAATAAAATTGCCCACTACCACAACAGATATATAAATGAGAATTTCTAGAGCCAGATCTGACTAAAGTCAATGGCAAATTCATATCCCTGTATGAACAAATAGCATTGTATATTGAACATATGTGACGATGAGCAGAGTTTGGCTGCTGAGTGTAAAAGACTTCAGTCAGGAAAGTGGGAGAAAATCAGCAAGAATCTTGGGGAAGAATTCGATAGATATGCCATCTGACCTCTGTCTAACATCCCCTCTGTCTCAGGTGAGATGAGCCAACCAAAGAAACTCTCTCCAGATGGCTGGGCAAACTGACAGGGTGATTGCCTAAAGAGTTATGGGACTTATTATGGGGTGCAGGTGGAAGGGAATTTTGGGACTGCATAAAATTTGTTTGGGGATGTTTTAAGTGTATTGTGGAAATGTACTAAATTTATTATGACACTTTTAGGGAAAGGATCAAAGGCAGGGATCAAGGTGAACCAGAGAGGACCAAGCACAGGAAAAGGGAGGAAAAAAAGGAAAAAAAGCAAAGGAGAGTGGCCAGGCACTGCCAGGGGCTGCTGCTGCATCACCCAGGTGTCCAACACAAGCCTCTGGAGACACCTCTACTGCATGTCTGTGCATTGCCCCAGGCGCTGGTGTCCCCCAGCAACCAGAGAGGAGGGACAGGATGTGGCCACTGTGTTCATTGCATACATGAGTGCCATTTGTGTTTGTGTGGGTGCCAGTAGAGGCACCTCTTTCTGCCTTGGTGGAGCTTTTGGCCACTTTGTACCATCAGGAACACATGCTTGGCTTTGGTACTGGCTGGACCTGGGACTAGTCAGCCTACACAGCCTTCACTGAAAGTATCCTGGTGGATTCAGCTACCTCTAGTAGCTGGCAGGCAGACTTTTAAAAGGAAATAAGAAGCAATAAGAACTGCAGCTGAACTAAGTTTCCATGCCAACATTAAACATATTTGGGACTGTATATCTTCACACCTACCAGTGATAACTGATTTATCACTACTGTGAATGGTTTCTCATTATGCCAAGGTTGTAAATAATACAAGTGGGCTAACCTGTGCTAGGTCTGATTTTACAGATTTTGTGCTCAACACAACCTCTGAAAACTATAAAACCCTCTCCCTATAACAATGTTAAAGCGATGAATTGGGACATTTTTCTCACCTCTCCCAAGGCTGCTATTTAATGTAGTCTGCATATTTCTCATCCTTCCAAACATGTTTGCAGCTGCATTAGGCTGTTTGATTCAGGTTTGCACTATTTGTCCACATGCCCAATCCTGCATGGCTACACCACTTGGGTCATTCCTAATTTCTGTATGTGAAGTCACTCAGTGTTTTCCACTTGTGCAGTCTTTTATGTCTAAAATGTAAAAAAGTCAACACCGAGCAGGTTTTGTAGGGATGACTGCTAGGAAGCGGTTCACGTGTATAACGAATGGCAGTATCCAGACACACTGGCTGTACTGTGCCCCTCTCCATACACCTCACCTACAAGTTGCCACTTATATACTTTATGCTATGTACTTTTGACATTAATGAGATATCTAAAGCATTATTCCTTGTGAGCTAGATGCTATTACTTTTACTCACGTTAAGCAGCATGTTACTTAAAATACTCTGTTGACATCAGAAATACTTTCAGGGAACAAAGTACCAAGCAAACTGAATAATCTAGCTCAATGGGAATATTTTAGTCTAATTACTTCCATTCTCCCAAGAAAAGAGCATGGTAAGTGTATGTTGGTTTGTTGTTGTTTTTTCTTCCCTCGCTGGAATCCTGTTTCTGCATAGAAATACATAGAGAGAGGAAAATGAAGGTTTATGGACTATATTTACTTCCTACTGATGCTAAATGCCATTCTGAAATTCAGTCACTTTGTTGCCGATGGTAGGAGAATAATGCTTTGGCTTTAGAGACATATGCACACAAACTGCTAAGGTTAGTGCACCGGATCTAAACAAATAGGCTATACCCATGCAATGCCTTGCCATCAACAAAGAAAGGATTGAATCAACCAATATAAGCAATGTACTTGAATTACTGTAAAACAATAGGAAGTGCATATATCTATATATATATAATTTGAGATTATGGTACATGGAAGTAATCATGCTGCAGAACAATTGCCAAATGTCCTCTTGGGGATGGAATGTATCTCATATGTGCTATTATTTTTACAAAGGAGACATGCAAAGCAGTATCATTAATAAAACACCTGCCTTCTGTTTTTTTATTTCTTTCTAATGATGGTGCACCTGTTCAATGGGTTTTACTGCTCTCACAGGTTCTTCTAAAATGTTCAGCTATCTCTGTATGAAGTTGCTATGATACTTACGATTTTCTCCTGAAAAGTATGCTTTCGTGACCTCTGTGGTACCTGAATACTAAAAGGCAGATGACCGATTTAAAGACCAAAAACAGGAAACAATCATGTGAGATCCTCTCTTTCTGATGTTAATACTAAAGGAGCGTGTTTTCCTGCTCTCATGCATAGAAGATAAGGAACAGGATTATAATCATTAGTAGATAGTAGTAACCACACCTTTGTAAAGCTATGTCAGCTAATATTCATACTCACAAACATCCAAATATTTTTAGCCTGCAGGTGGATCCCAAACCATTTTATATCAGAACAAAAGACTTCAAAATTGCAGGACTTCAGTCATTCTCATAGTACTTTTAATGGGCATAAAGGCTTTGGAATTCTTAAATGAGCTGCATAATAATAACTCTAAGGGATAGAAAAGAAAAATAGCTAGTAGTGCCTCCCTTGGAGGCTGTGACACAGATACTGGCAAGGCAAAAAATATGATAAGGGAAAAGCCATCACTGCAGCTCCCTTCCCATAACTACAATTGTTAATGCTGGTATTCATGATAGAATATGAACTCTCTGTGCTTGAATATTTAGCAAGACCTGCCTCTGGGGAAAGATGTACATGGAAACTCTGGACCCGCCTGATGTTGTGGGATTTGTTTCTTAGAGCCACATCTGTGGCTCCAAACAAAGGACAGTCGAATGCTAAGTGAGCCGTATGTCTTTGCAATCTCTAATTGCAGTTGTCTGGGGATAAGTGTGCTTTCCGGTAGAGAAGAGTAAAGTTGTGCTGCAATATCATTCATTGTTCAGCCAACTTTATACTCTAGCTTTTGCCATGAACAAATGGCTAACACTACATCACAAATCTTTCAGGACTTTAGCCTAGGAGGCTTTCTTCTACTTCAGAGCTATTTCTATTATTAATTAACTGAGTATTTTATATGTAGTAGGAAACGTGGTGTGTTTCTCATTCGCCCCTTGAAAAGGCTAATACATCATACCAAAGCAAAGACAAGCACCTAAATCCATGATTAAACACCTAAATTATTTTAGTCTCGTTTTTTAAGTTAACAAGCACTTTAAGTCCCTCTGCACCAGTAGAAGTTGTGGATGGATAGCATCTCAACATGCACTCAGGCTGTATAACTACAGGTACCAAAGCTGAATTTTTTTGAATAAAGTCCAATGCCTTTGTTTCTTCTGAGGTATAGTCTGATATGTGCAAATATATACGAACTAGCTAATCAATATTTGGCTCTGGTACAGGAAAACTTCAAGACATGATAACAACTAGTTCTCAGCTTAATGGACCTCATCTGGTCTCGCATTCAGCTGAAATCTAAGTGCCTATTCCAAACCTATCAGTATTGCAAACTGAAGCTAAAAGGCTGGCAAGCAGCCATGAGTGTTGGGAAGGAGGCTCTTGGCTCAGTGCAGAGTAAGACCTTGCACCAGACAGAGCTCCATCTCCAAGAGCAGAGGGCTAGGAAAGAGATGTGAACTTGTCACAAACAAACTGGGATAAAACACTATATGAGAACTTAGCCTGTAGTGAAATAGATCAAATATGGACCTTGGCATATCTGTGGATTTGTTATCTGTGTGTTCTCCATCCACACTGCTGGTCATAGCTGGCGTCCCAAGCATCGTCACTGTTCCTGGGAACAGGTACGCTTGGCATTGCTGCTTGCACCACACTGGAGCACAGCCAGCCCCAGCCTGCCCTGAGCTCTACATACAACAAGACTTGGTACAAGAACTCACCCTCTCTTGCCCCAGGAGATCCCTAGAGCTTGCTGATCCCCCAGCCTGCCTACTCTTGATGTGTGCACAGTGAACAGTGGCTACTGAGTGCACACTTGGAACCAATGTTTGTTCTATAAAGCAATTGAGACCTGAGGGGCTATGACAGTTAAAGAAATTCTGATAAATTAGTTCTTTAGTGTACTCACTGATTGGAATACAGACTGAGGGAAAATATTGCAGTTCTGGAGGATCTAGCAAATGTGAACTGTTCCAGAGATCTCCAAATGCACAGCAGCCATATGTACTTCACCTCCATTTGGAAGGTTTAATTGGGACATTTGGAAGGTTTAATTGGAACTTGATGTTCTGCAGATCCTCTTTAAGTAAACTCATTAAATGGGCAGGAGAAAGACTGTCCCTTTCACCCCACTGGCACCAAAGGGAGTGTCAAATGTGCCAGGAAACCTCTCTGTGCAAAATTCAAGAAGGCCAAAGGGATTTGGGCTCTGTAAACTCAGTAAGAAGAATAACTCATCTCATAGATAATCTCTCTTATAATTTTAAACGTTACCTGAATGTATTGGGTAATGATGATTATAAAAAAATATATAATAATTTGGTCATCAGTAGATTGACAACAATGTTTACAATAACGCATGGCATGATTTAATATGAAGCCCAGCTCTCTGAGTGGTATTGATGTTGTTAATCAGTAGGAAAGTTATTTCCACAAAAATGCCCTCTGCTGTTGCTTTGAGATTACTAAATAATCTGATCTTCAATGAGGGGCAAAAGGTTCATAGGTACGTAGAAGAGTTTGCAAACGCGGTTCCTATCTGTTGGTCTGCTGTTCATTTGCTTTCTTTTAAGGCAAGTAAAAAGGCCTTCAATGTTTGTTTATAGTGTCACAATGTCCAAATAAATTTAAAAATATGAGGATGGAATTTTGTTTTTCTTTTATTTTGAAGTGGATGAAATTAGCACTGGTAATATTGCTGTAACAATGGAAAGTGGTATTACGTGGTAGATACCACAGAACATGGAAATCAGCAAGTTGCTGTCTTAAATTGCTAACATTAAATATTCTTATTTATATGGTTAATAAACAGGATAATATCATCAAGCTGCACACCTAATTAGTCAATATTATCAACAGATCTTAACACCCTAATTTTCCTCCTTCCAGTCTTTGTTTCTGTTATTCCCACTGAGCTCATTTTAAATTCTGGTCAAAGATTTCTTGATTATGTGTCTGTGAAGCAGTTCAGGTAATGAATGCTTGATCTGACTGCTTATTCTGAGCTCTAAGATATAAAGCATGATCACTTTATTACTGCATGGCACATTGTAAACTCATATGATTATTTGCCATACACTTAAACACTGAGCTTTTTGTGATAAGGAAAATTTTATGAATTATATATAGCTGTATAAAGGAAGCTGATTAATATTCCAATTATGCATCAGGTTCCAAAGAGGCCAGTACACAGCAAATAACTAAAATCATGTTCCTGCTTCTAATTTTATGTAATTTACAACACCAAAATATCAGCTGAAGTCCAAATTGTGGAGGTTATTGCTCTGGCATTATTCACTCAGGGACTACCAAATGTCATATCTTATAATTTGTCTTATCCTCATGCCATGCTTTGAGAAGTTGTGTAATTTAATCGAATCCCTTGATTCTTCTTATGTATAAATAAATATTAAAATATTCTTTATATTTCGTCTGAAAGAGGAATGTCACTATCTCATCCTAAATTCTAGCCATTGGAAAGTCCATTGGATTATTTTTTTTTCAGAGACTGAAAAATAAGGTAGTATTTAGCTGAAATAGTCTCTCTCAACTATGTTAAAACATACTCAGTTAAAACATACTCTTATAGAAAAAGGGCAAAGAGTTTTTCCACTTTCAGTAAGCTGAGAATTAGGACACTAACCTCAGATCAATGTAATCCAAGGTTAAGTTCCCTCTGTTCTTTCTGAGCTGAACTGGAATAGAAAGAGCTAGACTGCAGTTCATATCACCTCATCCCTAACCAACAAAGAAACAAGACTAGTCATACCCTTTCCCAAATTTAAGGTGTCAAACAACAGTCAAAACCACCACCATTAACACAATAATATTATACATTAAATAATTCTAAGTGGAAAGACTAGACAGGGAACGGTAGCTGTAAAAATGTTAGGAAATTTGGAAGGCAAACTGAGAGGAAAATGCTGTGGAAATTGCATATGGTTTCCATCTTCCAATTATCTCTAAATATGAAAAGTAAATAAAAGAATATTAGCATCACTGACACAGGTAACTTACTATAATTGGCCAGCATCCTGTCAAATGACTTCATGTTCTTGGTTGTCTTGCAGTCAGTTAAGAATGTGAACCAGAAGTTAATTCAATTTAATTAAAAATTCAAGATGATTGGCTATCTTGAAACATTGTCCAAGGCTTATGAGAAGCTGGAGTCAAAACTGCCTGGTGGACCAAATTTCAACCCCACGCTGGGACACTTTGCTCTATGGACACTACAAGGCTACATCACTCATGAGTGATTCTGGCTCCAGGGACAAAGTGTTTTGTATTTTGGTTCCAAGTGACATTCACGGGAGACCGGGGTGCTGGAGAGAAACCACAGAACCTGCCGGAAAATGCCTTCTTATTAAATCATGCAGTTGGCCCAAGTCTGGGCTTCTAGCAAGCCTGAAATATAGGTATTTTCAAACTTTTATGATTCTTCCAGAGATCTGAGGGTATATATCCACTGCAATTGCAAGTCACTTTCTGTCCCATTAATATTGGCTGCTCCTCCAGCACCGCTTCAGTGTGCTCTACAAACTGCTCACCCAGTGAACCTGCCACACACAGCAACGTAGAGGGCAGTGCTTGACTCCTGCCCAGAGCAAGAATGGATGCAAAAGCCTTGTTCAGACACGAACCCCAAAGCTATCACCTTTATCACCTTTATTTTCCAAGGCCTCTCTCACTGTGGCCACATAATCCTAGGACAACTGTTTGCATTGAAAGAACATTTATGCTTCTTCACAAATGACAGAACAGGCTGAAAGGGGAGGTGGAAGCATGTTGCAGCTTTGGATATGTGCAATAGCTGCCAAGACTAAAAATAACAAGTGGCAGTTGGGTAATGATAGCATGGCAAGGGGCTTCCTCATATGGAGTGAGATTGTCTTATGTTCTGATACAGCTGATTATTGGTCAGATTTACAGTACTTGGCAATCCTTGTGACAAAGGCTGATAGCATTTAATCAGGAGAGTACAAAATTAAAGAAGAACTTTGATAGCAATGTAAGAGCATGACCAGCTGAGCAAATCCAAGGGCTGGGTGTCCCACCAGTACCAAAAAGTACACCTCATCTTATAGTACAGATACATTGGGAAATGGTACCAGAGTGTTCGCATAAGATCTTGGTGGTCTTTGGTGATATATGGTATTGATTCAACCACTGAGGATAATGTTTTTCTAGCTATGTAATGGTATATCCATTCATTTTGCTTTGAAGGTACCTCCAAGAACTTTGTAAAAGAAGTGTTTGGACACAGCCATTAAGTAACGTTGATACCTTCTGGACTGCTACACATTACAAAGGCTAATTACAGTCTTGAAGGTGTTTCCAGCAGAAATTGTAATGTATCAGTCTAGCAGCACCTTTCTCCCCCCTGCAATATTTTGTTTTTTTTTTTCTCCCAAACCTACTGTATAGAATCCCAACTCTACAGAAAATGCTTAGCTGCCCTATTTGACATTACTCTCAGAATACTTTTAGTGCTCCAAGCAACCAGGAGCAGGTCCAATAACAGTAATACTACAGGTTGTGCACAATAGGTATTCATTTTGAAAAAAAAAATAAATATATATATATATAAGCTGCCAACGTTAACTCAAAATCATTCAAATTCAGGTAGTATTGAATGAGATCATTTGTCATTTAATCCGTTTTCTCCACTCTCAGCAGACACAGCTTTATTACTAGTCTGAGCAAACCAAAGAACCTTTGCATCATCATAATCATAAAACACTTTCTTTTGTCATTAATTAGACACAACTGGGCAGGAAACAACACAGAGGCCATAAAACCCAGTGATGCATATTCAGCTCAAGGCAATAGATTTTTCCATCGATTTCCAGAATCTTTTGACAGAACTGGAAAAAGATGTACTCTTGTTTTGTAACAAATACTTCTTTTTATACCTCTTCACTCCACCTTTACTACAGCTTTGTGTAATCCAAGAACTGAGCACCTCAGCTATGAGAGGGAAGGCGTCTTCATGTAAAAACTTATTTTAAAGTCACTTTCAGTACATGGCAAAAGTCACAATGATAGTAAGAGTGTATAAAATGTGTCTGTTTCAGACATCTCCTTTTCACATTATCTCCTCTGTCAGGGCATTGCAGAAGCTCATGAATTGGGAAATCTGCATAAACTAATGAATTCAGCTTCATGCTTGAATCTAACAGGATAGCTTAGCCTGCGTGTAGCTTCTTGGTTACAACAGTTGGATAACATCAGGACCAGAATTGTGGGACAGGAGGCAAGAAGCAAAATCCTCAGTAAAGATTGTTCTACACAATTTGGTGAGAATACCTCCTTTTGGTGTCTCCAATTTTGCCCGCCAAACAAATTTCACTCTTATGCCTGCACTTAAACATCTTGCAGCAATGGCAGAACTGCTGTATTTTTGTTACGGCAAGTCATTGCAGGAATTCTTGAGATGAACCTTTGGCCAGGCTGCCAAATTCAGGAACAAAATTATTGACAGACATGCATGTGTGTGGTGTGAGGAATTATACCAGAAGAAAACATCAGTTCAACATTGCCATAGCAACCTTAGCATAGCAAAAATGTATGCCTTTCTGTAGAAACAGAACAAACTCAGGTACAGAATTGCTTTCCCTGCCATATAATATGACTATATGCAGGAGAAGTGAAAAGCCCTGACTACTTAACAGGGGAGAATTCACATCACATTCAACTCTTATCATGCATATGCACACAAAAAACTGAATCATTACACTCGTGTTTACACGTACTCCACAGGTCCTTTATCTTCTCTAAAGTAAAAGGCAATTTTTTTAAAACCCAAACATGTCCCAAGTTTCTAATGTAGCTTGTAAGGAGGATAGTGAAAGATCTTTAAAAAATATGCTAAAAGTCTCATCATGATCATTTTTTAAATGATGAACTTTAAATAACTAGAAGAGAAGATATATGGCAGCTGTTCTGCTGGACTTCTGTCAGCATTTAGTATTTACTGGGAATAAGATTGGGTCAAGAAGCTAGCAAAGGTAGGTATCTACACAGGGTGTCTGTGAATATGGTAAGCATATATTTTAACAGACTACTTGGAGAAATTATTTTTGTCCTATTTTCTCTTGTTCAAAACATGAGTGCCAGATTTTGACATTTTACCAACAAGTTCAGATAGAAAAAAACAAGTACAATGTGATTAGTGGAAATTCAAAATACTTTAATACGTAAAAAACAAGAGTCTTTTAACAGATAAAATGATAATAGAGAAAAAAAAAGCTAAATATAGAAATCCGTATTTCACAGTAATACACTGTGGATAATTTTACACAGATTATTTGTGAAAGGGATCCTTTCACTATCAATTGTTCATGGTATGCAGTTGGTCCCAAGCATCACAGAACATTGTTCCTGATCAGACTGAACAAATGAAACCAATGTGCATGTCTCAAAGGGAATTTTGCTTTCTGGACATTTTTATCTTATTGATTTTAAAATGGAAAAGAAGAATAGATTACTAAATTCTTATTTGTTTCAAATACTTCAAAGTAATTTTTTTAAAATATATATTTTCAAAGTAAAATATTTCAAAGTAAATTCCTCTTTCTGTACTGAGTAAAAACAATAACCAACATTAAAGTTCAAAGTAGACATAACTGCAAAATTATATATCTCTAATTATTCCTATAATTCTACTGATACACATTTCCTTTAGCAGCTAGGTTAATGCCAGAACGGAAGATAGATTGTGAGAATGTTTGCATGTTTCATTTCTAAAATAATTAGATTTTTATTGGGTTTGATGGTACATGAACTATGGTGCCATCTAATAGAAGTGAAACAGAACATGAGTACTGGTATATTCTCCATTGGTGGTATTTTTACTGCACTGGACCATACATTTATCTCCCCAGATTGGAAGCTGTGTCATTGTCCAATGCATTTCCAATTGTCCCCAGAAATATTTTTTGTCAATACACCTCTTAATCCTAAATTGGAATTACCACCTATTGACAGTTGTGGGTGTGATTTCATTATAAAATGTAAGAAAAATAAGGATTGCAGAGTAGCAATAAGACACTTGGAAATATTGTGCAAATTAATGAATAACATTTCACAATTGTAGTTGGCCAGTGTATATTTCCAGCTCTCACTGAGATGAGGAAATGGATTAATTATGTACAATTAAGTATATTAACAGGCTACCTTAGCATTAAAATCCTGAAAAAATAAAACAAGGAGGAAGAAAGCAAGGAGAGGAGACAACTTTTAAAAAATCCTAAGCTTCAGTTCAGGAAATAGCAAATGTCCCTGCACTAATGATAATCCAAAAATGTTTAGCTAAGATAATAAAAATGTCTTTCTTGCTACCATAACTTATTTTCATGACCTACATTAACTGTTATGAATGTTTCCCATCAGTACAGATATATATCTTTTATCAGTCCAGAATATATCAACAATGTTTGCCAGACAAAGCCATTAAAAGAAACTGTAACAATAGAAAACAAATTATATCAACAATTAAGCTTGCTAAAAACAAGTAAGGGAAAGTAGAAGAAACTTAAAGGTGAACCAAGAGAACATATAAACTAAGAAATAAAAATACGTACTAAAGATAGTTATCAGATTCAGCATATTCAGCGCCTGGTTTTATTCAACAATATTTTGTGAGTGCATCTGGAAAAATAATATATTTATATATTTTTTAAAAGTTCTTTTAGCACCAGGAGGTTTTCTTGCAAAAACAAAAGAATACATATTTTTTCCCTAATTGGCTGCAAATGAAAGAAAAAAAATTAGCTCTAAATTATAGTTATGTAAAATAAATTCAACACATTTTAGAAATAAGCTTAAATATATTCTGTGTTTTGATTTACTGTACAAAACTGATTAAGATATTTTCAAGCTATACAGATTCCTTTTAATTCTTCTAAGTTTAGCACATCTACACACAGTTTGGGATGATAAATTAGTATTTCCACCTTCGTGTAGTGTTGTGCCACCTCTCAATTTTGTCGTTTGATGAATGGTAATTGATAGCATGGGGTGAAGAGTGCATCTAAACTACTCTGATCAAAGTTTTAAGGATCCAGCATGTGAGAACCATGCTCAATCAGTAAAAATAATATGCTACCATAATAAGTAAATAAATAAATGAATAAATAAATAAAAAATGCAACTATGTGTATACAAACAGGAGTAAGATGTGAAATAACATTTGTGAGAAAAAAAAAAAAAAGAGAGATATTTCAGCTACACTTAACTATATTAGTTTTAAGAGAAGGATAGACAAATTGGAAAACTTAATGTATGGAGAACAAAGAAAAAGAAGTTTTTATTTTTGTTTTTGTTTTTAATTAAGAAAGCTTGAAAGAGGAACAAAAAGATCATTTTTAGAAGATCTTTTATCAGGGTGATATTGACAACTTTCATTTAAGTCCTTTGGTAATAAGACAAGTGATTACAGCACCTTACAAAACTTAAAAAATAAGTGTTAGTTTGGATTTAGGAAAAAGATTTTCAAAAGCAATGATGCCTAACTCCCAGATCAAGCTCTGCAGGGATATTATGTAGTGTCCTTTATTGGATAAAAATGCTGCAAGAACAGGTATAATAGACATCTGTTGGAGGTGGACAAGGAATATTTGTCCTTGCCAAGAGATGAAATGTGCATGCATGCATGTATAAAAAAGTGATTATCCAAATTAAGTATGTCATAATATCTTATAAACTCAAGGCATTTGAACCTAAAACTGTCAAGTTCTTTTCTCCCTCATTAATCTCAAAATATAACTGTTTCCGGCACAAAATTACATGCTATAGATTCAAGTAATGATTTCTGTCTGGTTAAAGAGAACAATAAGATATATTTCATGCTTGTCAGCCATAGATACAAAACAAAGCAGATATATTTTAAAACCGAATTTAAACTTACTTGATGACTCTGATCAAATCCAATGTTTATATTCAACAAGACAGTCTAATTCAGAATTTATTAAAAGTTAATTGTGTTCATTTGTTCCCTGGAATTTTGTACTATCACTTAGAACATATTCTGTAAGGATAGCTCATTTGTAAATCATTTAGCCATTGAATAAAACAGTAAAAAGTAGATATAAAGTTTGTATCATATCAGCCAGTTTTGGTGTGTCAATCAGGTTAAGAATGAAATACTGACTTTCTCAGTGCCAGAGAGGATGAGTGAAATCCTGTAGAGGCTTGTATGGGGATCTGTGCTGATCAAGGTATTAACAGAATATATTTTGGAAAATGGGACTAACTGCATAAACTACAAAGTCTGTAGGCAACACAAAAATAATTAAAGTAATGCTGAAATTAAACTTTTGAGAAGTATAAGTTCTGTTCTCACAATACTGTATGACTAGACAAAAATGGAAAAACAGCAAAAAACAGCAGACTGCAAATTGCTAAATGCAAAGAAAAGTACCTCAAGTGAACAAACTACACCATCATGTACTATAAATTGACAATTATGATTCAGGGAACAGAATTCTAAGCCTTTGTAGGTGGATTTAAAAATATCAGGTCAATTCTCAACAGTAATCCACCAAGGAAATAAATTGTAAAATATATCAGTGAAAAAAAAAAATCCTTCTATTATTAGGTCACAGAATAAACTTGTTTACCTACAGCCTTGGTGTTTCCAGCTTTTGTTATTTCATCTGCAAAATAACACAGAATTAAAAAGTGGCTGGAGAAAGGCTACAAGGATGACCAAAGAAATGCAGCAGCTTCTGTATCAGGAGAGATGAACTAAATTAAGACTCTTTTGCTTGGAAAAGAGAAGATATTAAAAAGATGACTAGAACAGAAATTTTCTATGACCTCTCATAGTTTCTCATGATGGAAGGACTAAGGACACCCAATAAGTGTCCTTATCATACAGAGTGTAATTAAATTAAGTAACTCCTTGCCACAGGGTGTTGCAGAGGCCAGATTATAAATGGGCTCAGGAAATAAATTTTTGAAACAAATTCAAAGAAGAAAAGTCTACTAGAGACAATTAAGCATGCTGTTGCAGATGCAGTCTCTGGCTCTGGAAGTCCCTGAACTGCAGATTGCTGAAAGCTGGAATGTTACACCAGGGAAAGTGTCACTGTATAATTGTCCTGTTCTTGTCCTTTTTTTTTTTTTTTTCACTAAGCATCTGAAAATTGTTAGTGCCAGAGACAGGACACGTATCTAAATTGATCGTTGATTTCCTCAGAAAGACTGGTTGAAATTCTCACATTAATAGTGGTGCAGAGAAGATACCATGGATCATAGTCTAAAAAAAAGTATGTTTAAAAACCACTGAAACTACCTATTTGATTAACAGTGTGAATATGCTAATAAGAAATAATAATACAATGTTTTCACCATCAAGTTTATTCCACCTGTATGTGTCCCCATCTGAAACTGTGGCTTTCAGAGACTGCAGGATTCCTAAGCCCAAAGATCTTGGGACCAGATAATTTTTATTGTTCCTGTGAGATTCAGTTCCTCCTGTCTGTGTAAATGACAACTTCTGAGAGTTGTTTTCCTTTTCTGGGAATTTTTCAGTGATTTAGGAAATGTGTAATGCTTACTGCCCCTCAAAATGCAAACAAGCTTCTGTCTACAAAATGAATATGACAAAAATATATTCTGGATTTAAAAGTAAAGTAAAAAGATAAGATGATATTCCATCAGAAAGCAGAAAGAATCTTAGAGATATTTGTAGCAGTCGTATTTTGCAGTGGATAAATATTATGAAAGTTCCTTTATATCCCTTTTTAGAAGATCCTCAGAGAATGTTTATTTATCTCCCAAAGGCAACCTAACAAACTTCTATCTTCAGCAGGCAAGAAACACTTTTCTTTCATATCAAAGAAAAAAATGTTCAATTCTTGATATCTCAGCTATTTCACAAAGTGACTCCTTACTGAACTTATTTCACAGCATCTGAAAGACCCCTATCAGTGGGCAATATTCTCACTAGGCAGTGCCATCTGCTTTGATTTCTCCAGTATGATTTTATGTCTAAGCAATCAATACCCAGGGAAGTGCCTCCAGGAGCAGGTTTCTACTTCCAGAAGGCCCCACACCGGTGCCAGCAGAAGACAATGTGTTGTAGAGTCCTTCCTTCTGAGAAATCAGTAAGAGCACCAGGAAAAAAAAAAAAACACATTAAAAATAAAAATAAAAATAAAAATAAAAATAAAAATAAAAATAAAAATAAAAATAAAAATAAAAATAAAAATAAAAATAAAAATAAAAATAAAAATAAAAATAAAAATAAAAATAAAAATAAAAATAAAAATAAAAATAAAAATAAAAATAAAATAAAAATAATTGCTGTCCTGTTGGCAAGCCTGTGTGACTTAAGCATTTAGGATGTCATCCCTTGACCCTGCTGTGGACTCCATTTAAAGTCGCCATATCTAAGGCTGACCATGTTAACAGGTGGCTGCTTCATAGCACACATTCAGATGTCCATGCTTGGTAGCCAGCTGGCCTGGACAACAGCCAGGGTGGTCCCCTTTTGTAATGGTGAAATTATTGTAAATTGTATCCCAGAACGGAGGGCAATTGGAGCCCAAAGATATGCCAAATAGAGATAGGCTGCAGAAGGAGAATATAGCTGCAGCAAAAAGAGAAAGCCCCATGGTTTCTTCCCACACTGCACTAGACCATGGGAAGAATGAAGGGCCCCAATCTTATTTTCTTCATATGATGAACCTATTAAAACATCATATTTGCATTTTAAAAGGCATTTAGAAATTGGACATGTGTTTCAACTGTAAACAGTTACAGAAGGCAGTTTTATTTTGGCCATGAATACTGATATCAAGAAACAAAAGAATATGTTATACCCCTCTTTTTTCATCCAAACCTCATGTGGCTGTATCCCCAAATGGTCAAGCAATATGAGTCTTTCAAAATAACAACAAATGCACCACCATAGCTTGGTGTGGGGATTGGGAACAGGGAAAATACCAACATAGTTCACATGAAAAGAGATTTCATCACACTGGAGTTCATAAATTCTGAGTGTACCTGAATTGGAAGCAAAAGGAAAATAAGATTTGCTAGGCAGCTGACCAGCTTCTCCAAGCTACTAACCCTTCCAGTAGAAAAATGAGAAAGCGAATAAAACTTTTTTTAAAAAAAAGGGGGGGGGGAGAAAAGAAATAGGATCTGCTGACATAATAAGATGTGATTTATATGAAAAGAATCCTTTTTTGCTTCCCCAGGGTATTAGTATACTTCATCCGTTTCTCTAGACTACATTTGTTAACTCTGAACTAGCTCAAAAGGCTAGGAGGATTTTAAAAGCGTTGACAACTCTGCAAGGAAAAAAGTGAAGCATCATTTTTATCTCTTTCCCACCTGCTTTCAGGAGGTGTATGTACCCAGACAACATAGCTTTTATGCATTGTGAAACTTGTATAATTTAGAACTTCATGTTCTACACATTTCAAATTGGTTTGACCCTTTCCCCTCCCAGGCATACACAAGCACACAAATGGAGTTTTGCTGTCTTTTTCAAATCACTGTATCCTCTAATTTATTCAGGGTTGTCTTTAGAGTGGCTAAAAAGAATTTTAATTTATGCTTCTATCAGAAATCTTCCTCGCGATTTTGTGATTAAGAACTGAATGTAAAAGTGATTCACTGTGGATGTTGCATATTTTGCTCCAACACACAGATTTTTGGACATAAACTGACTGACTGTAAATGCATTCACACCTCAACGACCTAATGCCAAAAATGTATGCATTTAATTAAGCTCTACTTTATTCAATTACTTTAAAATATGTGCTTGCAAATATAGAGCCACAAAGGAATGTGGTTTTTTGTTTTTTTGTTTTTCTGCCCTTCCAACCAGTTTATTTTTCCTACTACAATTTCTTAAGTATAAGAGAAGTTCTCAGCTTATGTGTTCAGTTGAGGTCTGTCCATCTTCCTTGTTCCTGTTCTGACATAAAGGAAAAACAAGAACAAAGCAGAAAATGGACACATTACAAGAAGTCTCAGCTAATCTTGGATTTATGCAATTAAACCAAAGTAGGGAAATCCCACCACTGTTTCATACTTTTTCATGCTAGGTTGATGTGCACTTTCCTGTTAAGAAAGCTGTAATCAGTTTCTAATTATTCTATCATTTGTTTTTCAGAACCAAAGAGTTCCTGAAAAGAACCAGGACCTGTAGTTAAAAAGGTAGCTTTGATATACCATACCATAAAATACAAATTATCACGTCCATATCCGCAGCTCTAAACAGCTAATAATCAGTTACAATCAATAGTTACACTGCTTATTAGTTGATTATTTCTATTATGAAATAAATAGTAGGTCAACTGTAAGTTCCTTGTAACAGTGTGAGAACCTTCATTAAGAAAGATATATGGGTGTCTTTTTTAATTTGGAAACATTGCTAAGACAAATACTTAAAAGTGTTTTTTTGTTGATGATTATTGTACTTGAGAGAGGAAAGTACCGAAATGTGTCACATTTTTATACCTGATGTCAGCTTAACTCTCAGCTAGAAATGAAAAGAAGAAAAAAGAAAAGGTAGATAAATTTCAGTTGGAAGAGATCTCTATGGGTTATTTAATCCAACTCCCTACTCAAAGCATCCTTGTATTTTTTTCCAGCTTCAAAGTTGTATCAGATACATCAGGGTCATGTCCAGTCCAGTTCTAAATATCTCCAAGGACAGGCACTCTAACCCTCTTTGGGTGGAATTAATGGGAATTTGGAATCAGTCAATATGAATACAAATGCATCAGTCAATACAAATATAGTGAGAAAATAAAGTAAAAGTAAACAAAGTAAAACTGCTCTGGTGAAGAAACTCCGTCTCTCAGCTTTCAGACCAGACTCGATGGACATAGGTTTTGAAGACATAGAATCATCTCTGCCAGATCAGAATCAGACTTCAAAAGAATGTTTCATCTGAATTAATTTTGTTCAGTGTTTGAATTAATCAGTTGTTCACTAGTTCTGAGGTTTGGACATGAGTTTACTAGCAGCAATTTTATGAAGCCATCTACCTAGAGAATCACAGAATGGCTGAAGTTGGAAGAGGCCTCTGGAGGTCCTCTGATAACCCTCTGCTCAACTGGACCACCTGCTATCGTGGCTAGCTGGCAGAAAGGAATGAGCTTTGTAATTAGCAAGGAGCATTTTTTGTTCTATTATAGCTGTTTTGTAAAATTAATGATAATCTTATATCTTTATGCATTTTCAGTATAAATCATTGAAAAACTGTTATATTCTAAGAGAATGGATTCAGCTTCTGAGCAGCACTGTAATTTGGTTTTTGTTTGCTTGTTTTCAACAGGAATCTGAGTTTAGATTCCTACCTACATACAGTGTTGTTTTGTTGTTGTTGTTTTGTTTGTTTTTGTTTTGTTTTGTTGTTGTTTTGTTTTAGAAATTCTTTTGGATGGAACAATTTTGCAGACTGATGAAAAAGTATTCTAACAATCTTTGCCAGAGGTTCCATATCACTTTGCAAAGTAAGATGTTCAAGAAATCTATGTGGTTTTCAGATGGATTTTGATGAAAACTCACTAATGTGATTATATGACCCATGTGTTCCAGTTCTAAACCTCATCTAAGTTATGAAGGAGTTGGTTCAAGTTCAAATAATATGGAGAAAACCTTACTGAAATCATGAAAAAGCATCACTTTACCATTGTTTAAAAGAAAAACTCAGGTGGTTTACTTTTAATCTCAATGAATTTAATTCATGCAAGTGACTTATAATAAAAATTAAAAGAGTATATCAAAAATGAGGTGCTCTATTGTTTAAAAAAGAGAGCAAAAATGTTTTAATTAATCTGGATCTGATTTGAAGTTTATTTATGAAAGCTGTTTATTTGTGCCTTTTGTTCCAACAAAGAGCATTATTTGAAACTTTGCAAAAGCTTCCTAAAAGTTTTCCCAAGAACTTCTACTGCTGGACACATAGCCAGAACTTCCCCAGAGCGTAACTCACTTAAGAGCCATAGGCTTCCTGCAGACAGGAGTAGTCATTAGTGTCAGAGCCATAGGGACAATTGCTGGGAACATGCTAAGTGAACAGTATCAAGGATGAGGAAAGTAGCACATAGCAATCAATACCACACAGAAGTAAACACAAACATTACCTTTTGCAACATCTGCTTTCTGAGATGGATTTCGTTGTACAAATATTTTGAGTAACCAATCCTACTATCAATTTTATAGCAAAAAATAAAATTATTGAAAAGATTTTTTAGGTTCTTCTCAACACTTTCCATTAAAGTGTGTCTTAAGAGAAATATGAGAAAATAAACCATAAGAATCAACTGCTGTTGATTTGCAACACAATTCTTTGTCCTTAGAGAGAATAATAATAATTTTTTTAGATTTGAAAGTTTCTCTGCTACTCAGATGCAAATTATTTGATTCTCAAACCCACTTCTGCAGTTTTTAATGCTTCTAACCTCAGATGAAGACTGCCAGTTTGGGGCAGTGAAGGCTCTCTTGCAGTGAATTTGTGCCTGTAGTGTTGTCTCATTATTTGTAAAAAGGCTATTATTGGACGGCGCTCTACTGTGTACATTTGGCAGAATTTTCCTAGCTTCCTTTAGAGACTGTAGGCATAGGGCTTTCACCATCTTCTGTAGGAAGGGGTTCTGCTTTTCCTGTGAGGATTGTGTTTGCTGCCCTCTCACCTCTATCCATCAAGCTAACCTTCCAGCAACGTACCTTGCAAATGCACCTTTCCAAGATGGCTTTGCATGTTTGTTAATGAAAGAAGTTATCTGAAGTCACCGTACCATTTCTTGTTTTCCTGAATTGTCTTCCATGAATGCACTTTATGCAATTAAAAATGTTTAATTACCCTGACTATATAATTCTAATATAATGAATTTCAGTATTTTTAGAGCAGATTAATGTAGTATATAATTTTACTAACAGAAGAACATTTTAGAGTGTTAAGAAATAGCTTAGAGGGAAATAAAAAAGACAATAAAAGAATTTAAATAGTCTACTCTGTATTAAAATTATGTTAAATCATCCATTTAAAAAATTGCACAAAATCTTCATGCACCTTCAGTTTTCAAATAAATTTTCACCAGATATGTCTACGTAGGGGTACTCCAGGAATGCTCCCTTCCTGCTAGTTTGGGAAATTCATTCTGGGATATGATCCAGCTGAGCACCATCTCTTGTCCTGTTCCTGGTTAACTCTGAGAGTCCTTCTGGGCTCACAGGGATGAAGAGACCTGAGGTGCATTCCCATAGGTCTCTGAACTGGATGATAAAGGGAATAGAGCTGGGTGGACATCAGCCTCACAATGAAAAATGAATAAAATAAAATTAAAATAAAGTAAAATTAAATTTAAATTAAATTAAATTAAATTAAATTAAATAATCGTTAGGATTTGTGATGATAGGAATTGAGTACATTCAAGAAAGTGTTAGACCAGAGAAAACAGAGAGCCCTATACTATCTGTCTTTAAGCAAGTGACTCAGTCTTTTCTAAGTTAAGCTGCCTTCTCATATTTCTGCTTGCTGAAATGTTTCTTTGCTCAGATTTTATTTTTTCACAAACATAACTCTGTTGGACTTGAGTTCTTTTTCTTTTGTTAAGCACCGTTTCTCATTATGTTCTGTTCATCTCTGTTCACAGGCAAATCATTTTAAATACCTGCTATTTACTCATATAAATATTTTAAATAAGTCACATAAAAATCAATAAAACCAATTAGGTTAGAAAATTAATATTCACTATGCAAATAATAAAAAAAAAGGTAAGAAAAAAATTGAACATAATAAAAAATGCTAAAAAGCCTAATACCTAACATTTTGTTAGATGTCACAGTATAATAAAAAATCAATAAATTCAGAGTGCAATCTGCAACTTAGTATATATCAAGTCTTCTGTATCTACAGAGAATGCAATTGTTTAGTATTCTGGAGATATGATATTAAAGTAGATGAGATACATGGCAGCAATGGAACCATATGTATTGGCTGTAACTGAGGGACACATCAAGGATGCATCTAACACAATACCACATCAAAGAAGTTTTCTGTCTGTTGCACAGCACAGATGAGAAAATTATGTGGTTTAGGACAAACAGATGAAATCACCCAAACTTCAAAATCTTTAGAATAGTTAAAAAGAGAAGGAAGAGTACAGGCAGCCATGCATTACCAGTCATTGACTTTACCAACAAGTGTTAATGGACATAGCAGTATGTACACATGTGTAAGCTACAGCCACTGTTCAATGAAAGGTCATACTCATATCATATGAGTATTATGGGGAAGTACATCTTTCTGAGCCATTTTTTTTTCCAAGGGTATCTCGAACAAATCAGATTTGGCAGACTCTGTTCTTTTTTAGTTTTGATTTCTGCTAATCTTCCATGAGCCGAGTGTGTGTGACTTGAATGGAATTTTTATGTATTAGCATACAGTGATCTGTCAGCTAGATATTGTTGGGTGACATTACAGAAAATCATTAACAGTAAGAGGGACTGAAAGATCAGGTGTAGTGTCCCTTCCCATGTCATAATTTAGGCAAAGATCAGGGTGGGTTTTTAGGAGATTAGCACAGGTTGTAGATTCAAGCTTTCGACCTATGTACAGATGAAACTCACAGGAGAAGGATATCAAGATTAATTTTGCATAAAATTCAGCTAGATTCTCTCAAATAAATACTATCTTTATCTATTTCTCAAACAGCAAATAATGGTCTGCCACAGTTATTAAACCCACACTGAGGATTTCCAGAGATCTCCCTGGGGTGGGACCTATATACAGCAGTGCACTATTATGCTTTCTGGTAATATTGCTTTATGGACACATCATTCAGCCACAGTTTCTCTGTAGAGAATAAACCCACAGACCAGATAACACTAAAGATGAAAAACTGAAAGAGAAGATGGGGGCTTAGTTTTTCTGCGTTGAATGGCGCAGCATTCCCCTGCATGACCAGATATTTCTGAGAAGGGAGGGACCTCCTTCACAAGTCATTGTGTGTAGGTGCACAGACAGACAATCATGGAAGAAAAATAAAGAAAAATGAATAGCTAAAAGAGAAAAGAAATCCAAGTTCATTCGTATTTTGGTGCTAACTTTGGGTGGGGCAGGAGAAAGCGGGAGAGAATATATAAAAATCCAAACTATGCTATGATTAGCCACATGGCAGAAGAAGTAACATATGCTGATATTCTACCTTAAATTACTCTGATAATGATATAATAGCTTCTTAGGAAAAGAAGTGGCACATTTTCAGGGTTGTTGTCTTTTTGAAAGTTCCACATTTTAAATTCTCATTTCAGTTTCTGACTGTACCTCCTGAAGAAAAATTGCAGGAACTTGCAAGTGCTATAAATTCTGAGCTGTTCAACCTTCTCTCATCATGTGGTACTGACCTCCCAGTAGCTCATCCTTTCATCTAGTATCATGCTAGGAACTGGTAAAGTGTCTCCAGGAGACAGCTTAAGCCTGAAGCAATCTTTGCCTCCCTCGTGGAATTCAGGACATAACTCCTTCATTTTTAGATGTTGTAAAAGTGGCAGTGCAGAGACTTTTCCTATCACACTGGCATAGAGCAGAATTAAAGTAGTAGAGCATTCAGTATTAGAGAAATAGAATATTAGCCCAGGAAGGTGGTTGGATGGATATGACTGTATGCATGGGTGAGTGGGGAAGTTCGAACATTGTTCTGCTGAAATCAAGTTCAGTGACAATGACTTGTTTGCATTCCTGGAAAATCATTTGATTCAGGACCATGAAAGCTAGACAAATTCTTCACTGAAAACAGTGCAAACACTCTGTTTAAAGTCCGCAGAACAGGTTATCACCAAACATAACCACAGAGCACTATGGGGGCAGCCTATGTGTATTTTTCCCAGTAACTTATCCACGTAACTGGAGACAAGTTCATTTTTTGCTTGTCAGACCACAGCTGAGCATTTCTCCAAGCTGCAGTGGTATTTGCAATTACTGTATCCTGATATTATAGCCCAAGTACCACAGCATCATTACTGAGAGCTGGAACATTTTGATTCATTTTTATGTAATTCTAGATGCTTGTTTAAAAATAAATAAATAAAAATCTCTTCAAGTGAAAGGAAATCAGTTCCCTTGTACTTTTAGTTGTTCTCCCTTCAGAGATACCTTTGCTTGAAACAGTTCTCTTTGCAATGAGACACATGGTAAGAAACCCATTGCAAGTTTCTGACCATCATCACTTTACCCCTTTCATTTTCTATTTGTGCATTTTGGTCTCATTGGCTTCTAAACACATGAAAACAGATAGTACTGCAACAGCATATGTGAAAAGCAAAGAGAGAGATGAACAGATTTCTGTAAGTAATATCAGTTTAGGCAAATTTGTAGTTTTCCCCCAAAATATAATTTCTAAAAATGTTTAGAAATTCAGGTTTCACTCAAGAAAATTAGGAAAAAAAAAAAAAAAGTGACGAGACACTGGAGAGCAGCCCCGCAGAGAGGGATCTGGGGGTTGTGGTTGACAGCAAGTTGAATATGAGCCAGCAGTGTACCCTGTATCCTGGGATGCATCAAGCATGACACTGCTAGTCAGTCAAGGGAAGTGATTGTCCCACTCTACTCTGCGCTGGTGCGGCCTCACCTCGAGTACTGTGTGCAGTTCTGGGCACCACAGTACAAAAAGGACATTAAACTGTTGGAGAGTGTCCAGAGGAGGGCGACGAAGATGGTGAAGGGCCTAAAGGGGAAGACACATGAGGAGCGGCTGAGGTCACTGGGCCTGTTCAGCCTGGAGAAGAGGAGGCTGAGGGGGGACCTCATCGCAGTCTACAACTTCCTCGCGAGGGGGAGTGGAGAGGCAGGTGACCTATTCTCCGTTATCACCAGTGACAGGACCCGCCAGAACGGTGTTAAGCTGAGGCAGGGGAAGTTTAGGCTGGACATCAGGAAGAGGTTCTTCACCAAGGGGGTGGTTGCACACTGGAACAGGCTCCCCAGTGAAGTAGTCACTGCACCAAGCCTGTCTGAATTTAAGAAGCGATTGGACCGTGCACTTAGTCACATGGTCTAAACTTTTGGGTAGACCTGTGCAGTGCTAGAAGTTGGACTTGATGATCCTTATTGGTCCCTTCCAACTTGGGATATTCTATGATTCTATAAAATATAGGAAAAGAAAATAAATACATAAAAATAATAATAATAATAAAAAAGTAAAGTCAAAGCATACCTGTATAGGGTATTTTCACTTTTCATTTTCTAATCAGACTTTCCCACTTTTCCTTCCTAACTGAGACTTTTAAGTGTAAAAATGGGATTAACCAGTCAAACTGCAAGGAAACATTTGTTTCTAGTGGAACTGAACATTTCAGGTCAACTCCTATAAAGTACGACATTTCTGATTGGTTCACAACAAATCCTTTTTTATTTTTTTCATCTATTTTATTATATTGTTTCAGTTGCTAAACCCAAATTCTATAATTCAATGTGTGTAAATAAAGCTCCTATACCTTGTCTCTGCTTGAGGTATATTGATCAATAAAAGCATTCCTTAGCTGCTTTGTTGCCAGTTTTCTAAGGTAACATGACTGAAATCAATTAAGTAAATAGTCTTCAGTAAAATTAATGTCAAAATCTTTAATTCATAAATTATCATCTTTAATTCATATATTTTCTTCTAGACATTCTAGTCACTCTGCAAACAAGTGACTTACAGGAAAAAAAAATGAGTTTTAATTATAAAATTGATTATTTTTGTCTTCTGCTATTTCTTTTTTTTTTTTTTGCCAGAAAGTTCTTAAACAAATGGATCAAGAGTAATATTTTTAAAGCAAATACAAAAATATTATAATTGTTGAAAATGTTTGCAAATAATCTTGCAGTATATGATATACACTTAAAAAAAATGTAATCATTGTTTCAGCTACATTTAAGTTTTACTCGTAAAATTTTACAATTTATTTAATCACAGCAAAGAGCTAACAGCTTTTATTCTGTCCTTCTAAAATTCATATTTTCTACTACAAGCATTTATCTTGTTTTATTTAGTTAATAGCTCGTTTAACATCGATGTAAACGTTCACAAATTCCAGGATATGTATCTTATATATCTTAATACACACACAAAAAAAAAAAAATAAATTTTGCATCAAAACACCAGAAGCTTGTAAATTGCAGATATCATCATTCTTGTTTGACAGAAAGTTAGACAACAGTCATATTCTGTCTTTCCAGATTATCCAAATACAGAGACGCACAATGAAGGAAGACCAAGTTACTTTTAGCCAGAGGTGATATGAGGGCAGAAAAGCTACGCATCTTTCTGCAGCTGGCTAGTGACTGACAACTGTGTGCACTGATAAAACAGAGCTCTGTCATCAGGCAGAAACTCTGCAGACTGGATCTGTTGAAATGTCAATTTTAAGAGAAAGAGTTATAAGTGTTCACCTGACTTCTGTCTGCTGAAATGCTCTTTCAGGTCTGGTTTATACCCTCAAATTTTGCAGCAAGCTTTTTATCAAGCTTTCAGGCCAACACAGCAGAATAATACATACCACAAACATAACACTACAAAAGGAAAGGTTTCATATGAGCCTTTCCTTTAAATAACGGGGGAAAGTGAGATAGAAATAAAAGCTTTTTTTTTTTTTTCCAGCTGATACACACTGTGACCTTAGTGAGATCATTTAAGTTCTTCCTCTATAAAGTAGAAGTAACTTTCATAAGTACCCCAAAAAGTACTGTGAATTCACTTGTCATGAGTTACTAAAAAATTGTGGCAACAATAGTCATAGATTTAATAGGAATGAAGGGACAGAGAAATAAGCTATTAAGGAGACTATGACTTTCCCCTAATGTTGCCAGACTTGGCACACCCTGTCAATGGCTTGATACAGCACAGCTGCACAACCTCCCTAATGCATCCCTGAATGTGCAGCACAGAAACTAATACCTGTCTACAAAAGCATGCATAACCACCTAATGATGTTGAGAGATGACTAGAAACTACATTCACATTAATTCTATTATACCAATATAAGGCAGTTTCAAAGCGCAACGAGTGCAATTAAGATGTGAGTGGAAAAAAATCTATATAATGCATAGCATTAACGTTTAATAGGAAGTTATCCTCATCTGCATTTTATGTTGAAAAGGTATCTTTGCAAAGGGACTGCTTATTTCTAGCTTCCTATGAGCCTCTGAGCAAAATATGAGTCTATTAAAAGAATGAACTGGCTTGGCAGCAAAAGTGTGTTGTCAAGACCTTTCATGCTTTATTTGGGATCCAGCAGCTGTATATCTCGTATATCAGCAACTGTAAATCTCAGTAACAAGTAGCTTTATTTTGTTATCCACAGTCAGAGAAATATCAAATATGTGAAAAGCATTTGTGTCCTGACAATCCACAGTCATTCTGCTAAGTAACATCCAGTTTCTTGGGAGCACCTATCTATAGTCCCTCATATTAATTTTTGCCAGCTTCAGTTGGCACACAGAATATTTCTTGCCTTGCAGCTGCTAGATCTATTTAAATTAAATTCTCAGGAAGAAATTGGGAAAGCAAGGTTACAGGAGACAATTTCTTTACCTCTTTCAGTGTTTTTAAAGCAAAAACTAGACCATCCTCAAAAGCAGACAACCCCAGACAACTGTCTTCCTGGGGAATTAGAGTTAAGTAATGCCAGTTAAGTAATGCTACATGTGCAGTCTGTATTAGCCAAGTGGGATCTGATCCTGTGCTCAAGCCCACGGTTGTCTTTCATCCCCATTCCTTATCCATAAATTCATATCTGAATGTAGACACGGGGCAGACTCCAGAGCACCTCCAAGAGGAAAACATCACATTCTAACACAGCACTTTAACATAATCCCAAATTCATCTTCATGCAGTCTGGATAGATCTGGTATGGGCCAAGACAAGCCAAAAGGTAAACCTCTAATTCAGAAAGCTTTGCAGTCACACTATCACACTTGGACTATTGTGCTCCATCTTCCTTTATAGCAGGCCAAAAATGATGAAGATTCTCTGTATATTCGGTCCTGCTTGAGTATCGTCCACTGTTCCCATTTCCCATCTATTAAAAATCCTCGACAAAGATGGCTCAGAGGCCCAGTGCAACAAACATCAGTATATTATGACAATAATTAGGAAGGTATATTGAAGAGAGAAGCCTGAAGGCTATCAAACGGGACTTTAGGGGACTGGGACGGTTAGTGGATGGGCGGAAGTACAGGTGGTATTTTTGTCCATCCCTACAGTGGCAGGGAGGGGTACAGAGAGGACATGGAAAGCCCACCTGATTAACACGTGGCTCAGAGGCTGTGCCAACACAGAAATTTTTTTTTTTTTTTGACCATGGGGTGCTTTACTTGGCACCCAGCCTGATGGCCGCAGACGGGTCCCACCTATCTCTAAGGGGAAAACAGATCCTAGCCCGGGAGCTGGCAGGGCTCATTGAGAGGGCTTTAAACTAGGTAAGAATGGGGACGGGGCTGAAATAAGGCTTGTTAGAGGTGTGCCAGGGGGAACAATGGCAAGGCTGGGGGAGAAGGCAATGGCCCAACTGAAGTGGATCTACACTAATGCACGCAGCATGGGTAACAAACAAGAGGAGCTGGAAGCCATCGTGCAGCAGGCAGGCTATGACTTGGTTGCCATTATGGAAACGTGGTGGGACCACTCTCATGACTGGAGTGCTGCAATGCCTGGCTATAGGCTCTTCAGAAGGTACAGGCAACACAGAAGGGGTGGTGGTGTGGCTCTCTATATTAGAGAGTGTTTTGATGTTGTGGAACTTGAGGCTGGGAATTATAAGGTTGAGTCCCTATGGGTTAGGATCAGCGGGAAGGCCAACAAGGCAAGCATCCTGGTGGGGGTCTGTTACAGACCGCCAAACCAGGATGAGGAGACGGATGAGGAGTTCTACAGGCAGCTGGCAGAAGTTGCGAAATCGTCAGCGCTTGCTCTCGTGGGGGACTTCAACTTCCAGACATATCCTGGAAGCACAACACAGCCCAGAGAAAGCAGTCTAGGAGGTTTCTGGAAAGCGTGGAAGATAGCTTCCTGACGCAGCTGGTTAGTCAGCCTACCAGGGGAGGTGCCCCGCTAGACCTTCTGTTCACAAACAGAGAAGGACTGGTGGGAGATGTGGTGGTCAGGAGCTGTCTTGGGCAGAGTGACCATGAAATGGTAGAGTTCTCTATTCTTGGCGAAGTCAGGAAGGGGACCAGTAAAACCGCTGTCTTGGACTTCTGGAGGGCTGACTTTGAGCTGTTCAGGACACTGGTTGGCAGAGTCGCTTGGGAGGTGGTTCTGAAGGGCAGAGGAATCCAGGAAGGCTGGGCACTCTTCAAGAAGGAAATCTTAATGGCTTAGGAGTGGTCTGTCCCCACATGCCCAAAGACAAGCCAGAGCAGAAGACGACCGGCCTGGCTGAACAGAGAGTTGTAGCTTGAGCTCAGGATAAAAAAGAGGGTTTATAATCTTTGGAAAAGAGGGCGGGCCACTCAGGAGGACTATAAGGATGTTGTGAGGCTGTGCAGGAACAAAACTAGAAAGGCCAAAGCTCATCTGGAGCTCAATCTGGCTACTGCCGTTAAAGATAACAAAAAATGTTTTTATAAATATATCAACACAAAAAGGAGAACTTAACAGAATCTCCATCCTTTACTGGATGCGGGGGGAAACTTAGTTACAAGAGATGAGGAAAAGGCTGAGGCGCTTAATGCCTTCTTTGCCTCAGTCTTTAGCAGCAAAACCAGTTGTTCTCTGGATACCCAGTACCCTGAGCCGGTGGAAGGGGATGGGGAGCAGAATGTGGCCCTCATAATCCATGAGGAAATGTTTGGTGACCTGCTACAGCACTTGGATGTACACAAGTCAATGGGGCCAGATGGGATCCAACTGGGGAAACTGAGCGAACTGGCGGAGGAGCTAGCCAAGCCGCTTTCCATCATTTATTGGCAGTCCTGGCTATCAGGGGAGGTCCCAGTCGACTGGTGGCTAGCAAACATGATGCCCATCTACAAGAAGGGCCGGAGGGTAGACCCGGTGAACTATAGGCCTGTTAGTTTGACCTCAGTGCCAGGGAAGCTCATGGAGCACATTAACTTGAGTGTCATCACGCGACACTTACAGGGCAACCAGGTGATCAGGCCCAGTCAGCATGGGTTTATGAAAGGCAGGTCCTGCTTGATGAACCTGATCTCCTTCTATGACCAAGTGACATGCTTACTGGATGAGGGAAAGGCTGTGGATGTGGTCTACCTTGATTTCAGTAAGGCTTTTGACACTGTTTCCCACAACATTCTTCTCAAGAAACTGGCTGCTCGTGGCTTGGACTGGTGTACGCTTCGTTGGGTTAAAAACTGGCTGGATAGCCAGGCCCAAAGAGTTGTGGTGAATGGAGTGAAATCCAGCTGGAGGCTGGTCACTAGTGGCATCCCCCAAGGCTCAGTACTGGGGTCAGTCCTCTTTAATATCTTTATCGATGATTGGATGAGGGGATCAAGTGCACCCTCAATAAGTTTGCAGATGACACCAAGTTAGGTGCATGTGTCGATCTGCTCGAGGGTAGGAAGGCTCTGCAGGAGGATCTGGATAGGCTGGACCAATGGGCTGAGGTCAACTGTATGAAGTTCAACAAGGCCAAGTGCCGGGTCCTGCACCTGGGGCACAACAACCCCAAGCAGATCTACAGGCTGGGAGATGAGTGGTTGGAAAGCTGCCTGGCAGAGATGGACCTGGTAGTATTGGTTGATAGTCGGCTGAATATGAGCCAGCAGTGTGCTCAGGTGGCCAAGAAGGCCAACAGCATCCTGGCTTGTATAAGAAGCAGTGTGGCCAGCAGGGCTAGGGAAGTGATCATCCCCCTGTACTCGGCTCTGGTGAGGCTGCACCTCGAGTACTGTGTTCAGTTTTGGGCCCCTCACTACAAGAAGGACATCGAGGTGCTCGAGAGAGTCTAGAGAAGGGCAACGAAGCTGGTGAGGGGTCTGGAGAACAAGTCTTACGAGGAGCGGCTGAGGGAGCTGGGATTGTTCAGCCTGGAGAAGAGGAGGCTCAGGGGAGACCTTATCGCTCTCTACAGTTACCTTAAAGGAGGCTGTAGAGAGGTGGGGATTGGTCTATTCTCCCACGTGCCTGGTGACAGGACGAGGGGGAATGGGCTAAAGTTACGCCAGGGGAGGTTTAGGTTGGATATTAGGAAGAACTTCTTTACTGAAAGGGTTGTTAGGCATTGGAATAGGCTGCCCCGGGAAGTGGTTGAGTCACCATCCCTGGAGGTCTTTAAAAGACGTTTGGATGTTGAGCTTAGTGATATGGTTTAGTGAAGGACTTGTTAGTGTTAGGTCAGAAGTTGGACTAGGTGATCTTGGAGGTCTCTTCCAACCTAGACGATTCTATTATTCTGTGATTCTGTGAAGATAGGGACTTACCTGTGTGGAGACTCCCATCTATATTTGTAATAAAAACTTGCACAAAACTACAATGTAAATAACAGTTGTTCATGAATTTTTAAGTGAGCCATGACAGAGAAAAAGAAAAGAGGGAGAGAAACAGAAAGCTCTACAAGTTAAGCAGGTCTAAAAAAATGCAGCTCTGTATTTCCAGGACCTGCTTCTTTCTTTAAATCAGGCTATAACACACAGCACCAGCAATATATTACAACTACATACCTTCTATTTACAAGGTATCTAAAACTTCCCTGATTACCTGTCTCTCTTGTTTTTTATAGAGTATTTGGAAGGTAAAATGGATGACTTCTGTAATAAAAATGATAAAAACAGATTAAGCTGCAAAATGACAGGGAAAATCTCTCTTCTCTGGTATTTAGCAATCACAGGTGCATGACCTCAGATGGTTTTCCCAACACAAATGTGCTCCTTCAGCTTGGTGTAAATTTTCTTGAAAGCTACTTCCTGCTTTTCCCTGATTCCAGGCTGCCTCAATGAATTACAGATATCTCATACCTCCATCTCTTCTTGCTGAGCAGCTCACCTAGGCCTCTCTGTTACACTCCCGTGGTTACAGCTAAGCATCTGAGAGGTTACAATCCATGGAGGCAGGAACAGATGCTTCCATACTAAGTGGGAATGAGAAAGTGAGCCATAATGCAAAAGAGATAGAATAGGCACTTATATTGTAAAAATAATTATAACACTTAGATCATGAAGAGAAGAGAGGCACAGACTAGCAAGGACGGTAGCAGCATTCTCCCTCCAGCTAGTGTGTTCTTTTTTAGTAGATGTAGAACTGGTCCTCACATTAAATATACATAAAATACAAAGATGTCTGTAGTGGAAAGGGTATGGACAGACAAGAGCACACTTTACATTGTAAGCATATTGCACGTTGTGGGGTAGAAGTTTTCCTTCTCATTCACTACCTTTTAGTTTTAGGGTGACACCAAAACTATTACAGGAATGCATGTAGGAAATAATAATTTAAAAAATAATATTAATAAAATGAGAGAGAGAGGGGGAGAGAGAGAGAGAGAGGAGAGAGATGTCTGCATTGGCATCTGTCAGCTAAAAAAAATTCTTCACCAGAATTAAAATACACATTCAGATAACTGCATATTTCCTCAAGGGATAATGCTAATACCTAAAAAATGAAATAAGAGGGGAGATAAGGCAGTAGAAAACTCCCTGAGCTACTGTTTTTAAGTTTCTTTCGGTGACCTTAAGTGTTGCCTTGCCCTCTCCCAAACTTCAAATTGACTGTCCTTTCCCTAAGCAACCATAGAAATAAAAGGAAAGAGGTGAAAATAATCCTTTTCCTATTGCAATATCATTTCTACTCTGGGTAATATCTTTGTATCTTGCCATTCCTTCACCCAGTCTTCCTGATTCTCACACATAAGATGTAACATGCACAGCACCAATGTGCCATCTGTAAGCACGGCTATGTCACTGGCTGCCAATTTTTTTTATATAAAAGAAAATGAGGCTGCCACATGTTCTTAAATAAATGTATATATTAAATGAGAAGATAATATTTTGTTTTACACATCATAGTTGTCTTTATCTGTTGATGTACAATAATTCCTATTTTCTCAGACTTCAGCAATTAGAGCATGTATCTGTAATGCTGGATATGGCTTCCCTCAAATCTTTTATGTCATTTTGTGCTATTTTTCTATCAACAGCCACTTTTCTTTCACAATCCTTTTTATAAATATGGAACAATCTTAGGATTTTAAAGGAAACAATTCTGTGCCTATCATGTACATTTTAGCTTATAGAGCAATTTGGAGAAGCTGAAATAAACACATATTTTGAAGAATAACAGGTCTTCCATTGCTAGCAAAAGATATCTAACATGAAATACATTGGCTTGTTTTTATAGTTATACAATATGAAAATGAAATTTAAAATTGCAGTTTTAAGTGGGTCATATAGGTGTATTCTGCCTTTTTAATGCATAAAATCATTAACACCTTATTTATCTCAAACTTTTTATTACACTATTCGTGGGTAGGATAGAAACAAAATAGAGATTTTTTTCTTGCAAAAAAAGTTAAATTTTCAATAAGTTTCAAAGACAATAAAAATCTATCTGAAAATATTTTCTCTAATAAAAAGACTGATTGCTTCTTGAATCTTAAGCAGCTTAAATTTTTAGCAAATCCTAGGTACAGGCAGGGGGTCTTTTCTTTTTCCATGTTGTTTGGGTGTACTTTATTGATATATTCCTTTTCCTTGTAATATATTCTCATCCTTTGTGCCTCCATGAATTTTATGCCTTTGTCATCCAAAACCAGATGGTCATCTCAGTACTCAGACAGAAATTGATTATTCTGTGGTGGTGTTATTTCCACTTCATTTCCCTTTTTTCTCCTCATGTCAAAGGAAAAAAAAAAAAAAAAAAAGGAAACTGATTTTCATCTGTTTTTGATCAGATTGTTATAATTTAAAACCAGTTATGATTTAACTCTCCTCTCACCCTGCTTCTCTCAGTTAAAATAACCAGACATATTTTATTATTACCACAAACAAGTGTAATACGCTACAAATAGCCAAATATATTTGCAAGATCCAGTATATTTTGAGAGGAAATACATATATCTTCTATTATCAGCACATGGAACAACAGCACAAGTTTTCTTTTCATCCTCCATACATGTGGGCACTTCATTTTGGTGAGGAAGACATGCTCTAGGAGTCAAAGGACAGGATATACATATTTTGCTTCAATTTTTGTTCTTTTGATGAGGTTGTCAATTAAAAAGATTGCTGTAACATACATGTAAATTTAGGTGTCCTGTGGATATCTTAGATTGAGTGCACACAGTCTGATCTCAATAGCTTTGTGTCTAGCTATCATACGGGTGGGATACAACCCAGAAATTCCTATGGTGGTCCTTGCCTAAGTCAAGAAATTATGGTTATAAACTGCACCAAATAACAGAAACAACAGGAAAGATAATTTTTTCTTCATTTTGCAGATAGGCAAGAATTCACAAAACAAAACCAACAATCAATGACAAACTAAGAAGTGAACTGTTCCATTACTCCATCTCATCACTTCATCCTAGAAAGACTTTAAAACTTCCAGATTTGCTGACACCAATGGAAGTAACCCAAGTCTATATAGCTATGACATCACAAAGACACCAAGAAGACAATTTCCCCTTAACAGCCACACATGTGGGGAGAAGACAAATCTTGTGCTCACCACTGATAGATTAGCAATGCAGTATGCTGTAAATCAAAACTGGTTGACAGGGTTTTGACTGAGGATTCCCTGTCTTCTGCCTCAAGACATGAGTTATACAAAAGCTATGTGCTACAGTTTGTGTTGTTGAAAATGTCTTGGAAGTGCCTTTCAAGCCTTCAAGGCTTAAAAGAGATTTCAAATATTGTCCAGACACACTCTTGAGTCTCAGAAACCAGAAAACAAATTTTAAAAAGACCTTAACTACTTTTTTTTAAAAGTTATGTTTTTTCAGTAGATCTCTTGGGGCATGGTTCTTGATTTCAGAGCACTTTCTGTTCCTTCATTTTAGCAAAAAGAAAGTGCAAGAATATGCAAGAAAACTCCTAATACAGATAGAGATCCAGTGGTTCAATATCTGTCTGTGTAGTTGGTATCAACAACAGGGATCTGGTTTTTACAGCTATGCTATCCTTTCTGAGGACAGAAGTAGGATTTACCCAACCAAGTGGAAAGAAAACATCCTTGCCAACCAGCTGGCCAACCTGGTGTAGAAATCTTTAAACTAGGAACAGTACAAGAGGGAGATGGTAACCCAAAGTCATGTGAGGAAGTGGTGGCAAGCAACTATTGTTTATATGCCTCAAGACAGGCAATCAGTCATGAAATTCATAGCAGCTGTTCCTCTAGACTGACAGAAAAAAAATATATTTGTTTAAATGAGCTAGAGAAGGGATAAAACTACACCAGCTAATTTCTATCAAATGCTGATTATATATTTAGTTCTTCCTGTCAGCCTGAAATGGAAACATGAATCCATGCTAACAGGCCTCAGACCAGTGTGCTGCAACATTTGAAAAAATCATGCCTGCATTGCAGTGCTGCAAGCCCTCAGAATTGCTTTACGGTCATGAGGTAACAAGGATCTGAAATTTTGAAAGAAATCTGCTAGGTTAGAGACGTATCTAGTCCACCAAAAAATCTTTCACTCACAATACTGCTCTGCAGTCTGTAGGTCTTGTTCTCTTAGATGTGAGATTACTTGGTCTTTTATTAAAGAGAAGTCTTTACTAGCAGAAAAAATCCCTTTCTGCAAAAACACTGCCAAGAAGCCCAAACCAAATTGCTTCTGCAACACTACAAAAGTGCTGCACATGCAATCCTGGGGCTTCCATGGGAGTACTGTGCATATGGCTGTAGCATGGTCAGGATGGCAAAGCACTTGTTAAGTGCTGTATCTGCAGACCTAGGGCTGCTGGAGTGTCACAGTGAGATAATTGAAAGCAGTGCTGCAAAGGGACACTGCAGTCCACTGGTGAGCTCAATATGTGCTACAAAGACTGAAGTTATTTAATGCAGCAGCAAATTACTTAGGTTACTCTCAGTGACAGCAAACTTTCAAGGATAAACCTGATGTTGCCAGTGAGTCTCAGCAATACTTTTGCAAGATGCACAATAGAAGTCTAGGATTTCCCAGTTCAAATTTAAGAGAGATGTGTTCACAAATCAACAGTTTTGTTATAATGTAACATATAGCATAAATTATTTTCTAATTTACACCACAAATTACCTTTCTATTCAGACTTAAGAAATTTTCAATGAACAGCCACAAATACCTTAATATGTTGGTATAGTTTTGTGAACATTTCTCCTAGTTAGTCAAAAATTGGAGATTTTATTATTATTGTTATCTTAACACATTAGATATCAGAGACCGCAACAAGTCACTAAAAGCCTGCCTGACTAGTGATCTGGTGCTGAGATGTTGTAATTGTTGTTAGCAAAATCAAAATAAGCAAGAAAAGGAAAAGTAGTACGACATGATTGCTGAGGATTAGAGGACTTTCCAGGCTCAGCAGGAGTCATGGATTGAGAGTTTATCCTTTTCTCACATACAAGGGCACAGCCTCATAGCTAAAGACTGCTGGTATGGCTTAGCAGGTTCCACAGATACCTAGGCTAATTCTGACTATTTGAACCTAGATTGTAGAAAGAGTACACACTGTCATTTACCATCATTTTATCCTGGTTATTTGCTCTCTTCCAATGACATGACCATTCCCTAATATCTGTTTGCAGGCTGCCTCTAGGTGCTTACCCAGAGGGTATCTATTTCACAGTAAACCTTGATTCGGCTTTTCCAGTTTAGGTTATTTTTTATCTCTCTCCTAAATGGCCTTTAACTTAACTGCAGGGTGGTGTTTTGTTTTGTTTTGTTTTGTTTTGTTTCAGTTTAAGTAAAGACCTTTAGTTTCATAATAGCTCAAAAAATTTTAAAATAGCTAAGGTACATTAACTCCCTATTAATTTTATTTCCAGTAGATTGAGAGCTTTGCATTTTAGAAATTTCAAAACTCTACATAAAAATACAGTTATGTTTGAGAACTAAATAAAACAGTATGCAACAATTCTTAAACGTGAGACTAATCCTTGAGGCAGAGAAAGTCTTCAGTAAGAAAATATTAATTCACTCTTCTGTTCTGAAAAAAATAATGTATTTAATTCAAAGACTCAGAAAGCACTCAGGATACCCAAAGCAAACTAATTTATGCTATCAGTTTCAACCATGCCAAACACAGTAAGGATTTTATGTCACTGTTAGGAGGAATGTTGTTTTAAGGACACATATGACTGTTTAGATCATCTGGATCCACCTGTTTCCTTTTTCTCTTTTTTTTCAGTACATAAACATGTACAGTGCTGATCAGCCTGGTACCATCCAGAAAGCACATATTCTCACAGTGACACTTTCACTGTGTTTAAAGACCCAGTGATAAATAGACTACTTATGCAAAGAATAACTTAAGTAAATAATCACTAAGCACCTGAATCAGAACCTAAGTTTTGTTCTCCCTTTCAGCTTCAGCTGATGGCCACAGAGGAGGAAATATTAGGACAGTTTGCTTATCTATTTAACATCAAAGTGCTAAACTAATTAAAAGCAACACAAAGGTTTTTGTGTGCAGAAAAAAACCAATGGAGACAACATAAAGATTTAGGTACAGTTCCAAAATCTCTGTGTTACACTGCTGGCTCCTTTCTTATCAGTGACTAGAACTAGACCAAAGGACATACCCTGTTTACCTCCATAGTCACAGAAATCATTGCACTGCATTTTTCAAACTAATGCTGGCTGCCTTGTTATGTTTAACTTGGTAAAGCTAAAGAATCTAAAGATGGAAAACTAAATTTGGGTGGAGCATAGCACCAAAGGCTGTGGATTACAGGTGGCCAAGAGGGGAAGTTTTAATTTAAGGTACAGTCTTCTCTTAGTGCACACAATTTTAAAATATTTTTTAATATAGTTTGCATTTTAAGATGCTATTTTATAGGCAATAAGTGTACAGCTTTGGGGAATTTTTCTTTCGTATTCCAACAAGTGTCACGCTATTATTCACCCTGTCTCACAGGGTGAAAATCTGCTCCCAGGAAAACTGTCAGTGTGTAGTGGGAGAGATTGATGTTTGCCTCCTTTTCTTCAGACTTTCAATGGGAAATCAGAAAAAAAGACAGAAGAACAAAATATAGCTTCATGGCCAGGAGAGCAGACTACTGCCTAAGGGGAATCAGAGTTGTTGGGCAAGTCGCTTCAGCTAAAGTCTTTGCTTGTGCACTCTATTTTTCAGAGTCTTGACTTACAATATTTGTCTAATCTACCCCCGACAGTGTTTGAAGTCTAGCTTGTGTCACCTTGTCATTTCAGTAAGATTGCCTCCCATTTTAAGCAACTTGTCTGTCATCCGTAGGGATTATTGGGATCACAGCAGAGATAAACTCTGTGTTAATAAGTGTCACATGAAAATCCAGATTTACACCTGTAGCCGTGGGCATGCCTAATTGCTCTGTGATATGACAGATGTGCAATCTAGTCACATGCAAAAACTTTGTCAAATATAGGAGGTTTGCATAGCTTGAGTTTTCTTGAGACCTATTTTTTTTTATCTATTTTAGCTGTTAAACTATACAAATGTTTGTAAGATGCAACTGATAATAGCTGAAAATATTTAAAACTTGATGAACTTGTGGTACAGAAGCCAAACTGGAATGGAAGTGGCTGTGTCAAAGCCATTAAAGTATACTGGCCTTCAAAACAAGGCAGCAGCACAAATTGCCCTTGGAAAAGGTCACTGTATTGTGCCATCTGACCCAAGCCAAAATCATGACAGACGCTATTCTAAGAGTTTAAACTATTGACTTCCAGTACTTCAGAATGGCCCCAGAACAGTTTAATTTAATGGTATAGAAGTAGCCCTGGTACCCAGATTTCTACCAGTGTTTTTAGGACAGCAGAAGACAAATATAGCACCACCTCTCCTGTATCAAGCCTCATCCAAGTTTACAAACACTTTACCCAAAAATGGGAAGCCCAAATTCTTCAATCAAAACTCACAGAATCATAGAATCATTCATGTTGGAAATGACCTCTGAGATCATCTCATCTGACCTATAGCCTAACACTGCCAAGTCCACCATTAAACCATGTCACTAAGCTCTATATCTAGACATTTTCTGAAGACCTCCAGGGATGGTGACTCAACTACTTCCCTGGGCAGCCTGTTCCAATGCTTCACAACCCTTTCAAAAGTGAAGAAATTATTCCTAAATCCAAACTAAATCTCCCCTTGTACAACTTGAGGTCATTTTCTCTTGTGCTATTGCTTGTTGCTTGGGAGAAGAGACCTACTCCTACCTCAATACAACTTTCTTTGAGGTAGTTGTAGAGAGAGATAAGGTTTTGTCCCACCCCCCTGAGTCTCCTTTACTTTAAGCTAAATAACCCCAGTTCCCTCAGCTGTTCCTCATAAGACTTGTTCTCTAGAGCCTTCACCAGTTTTGTTGACCTTTTCTAGACAAGCTTCAGCATCTTAATGTCTTTCTTGTAGTTCATCAGCTTTATTTGTAACATTCTAAAGGTAACCATATCTTCCATCTTCTTTCTCAACAGTGAAGAAATCATTTCTGTGTAACTTTTCCACGAGAGCTACAACCTGAACAAATGCCATTGAAGCAGTCTAAAGTAAACATTCAGCATGTTAAATTTCAGAACAAAAATTTTACCTTGCCCAAACTACTAGCAATTGAAAACAATGACTTACAATACACAGGGTCAGGCAAATTTAATAATGAGCAATGTTAGAGTTCTGCAAATTACATTATCTATCATAAATCAATTATTGCTGATGATTATATTTCTTAACAATTTTCTTGGGCTACTAAAATTGTAAAAATAAGGTGTGCCTACACTTGTCAATAATGTTGTCATTTTATCACAAAGATATAAATTGTTTACAAATCCCTTGACTTCTGTTGACTCACCAATAATAAATAGATTTCAACATCAGCATCTGGTATTCCCGTTTCCCTGGTGGTCTCTTTAGATAGATAAATTGATTAACCTTGATGGAACCCCGCAAGCATTGTCTGCACATTAAATAATAAATTAATGAGTTTAATTTATTCAATTAATTCTGGTTACTGCTTCAGCTGTGTCCTTAGATGCAACTTTGACTTTTTGTCTTTTATTATTGACTCCTTGATAAAAGTTGTATATAGTGAGTACAGCAAAAAGAAAGCCAAATAGAGAGAGGTGAATTGGTACTCACCTAATATCCTTTATAATCTCATTAAGTTCAACAGGAGTTCTGTCATATCTGTTTCACATTTATATTTTCAAGTGTGCCATAGTAAATAATCATGCACTTGATTTTATTTATTTATTTATTTATTTAATGCTGGTACTTCGTGTGTGCCTTTTTTACCTTCATGATGATTTGCTTACACTGTGAAATTAGGAACAGAGTGATTCTGAACAAGGCAGAAATTTCTTTTCAGCAGCCCATTTGAAGTCTGGTTGTATTTCTCTCAGATGGATTTCAAGTTTAGGTAGAATGAAAGAATTTCAATTATATACATGTATTGACAAATAACGTCATACATGTTGTACCATAGCATATGAAAAAATTGCCTCCAGAGACTCAAAGCAAAGGTATTGATTACACAAAATATTTCTCAAAATAAAGCTAAATCAAGATAAACATTAGTTTCAATAACGTTTCCAGGGAAAGAAAGCCAGAAAAGAAACTGTTAACTGAAAACTTACAAATACAAACAGAAACTTAAGGTTCAACTTGTTTTGGAATACTATTACACATGACAATTTTGGTTTCTGAATGTAATATAACTTCCACTTTGAGCTTTTACAGGTCACAGATTTTTTGTTAAGTACCTGCAAGTACTACCTGGGAGAGAGTTTGTGATAAGCTGTAAACACATTTTTTTCCACAGTTTCAACTGTGATGGAGAAGGTTTGGTACCTGGTAGGATCTTTTATGAAAGTGCATTTGAATATTACCATATAAGCAAAATATTAGTAATGTTACTTTGCAGAGAGAGAAAGGGGGGCATGTGAACAGATGTGCATACACATGTCAAGAGAACAGTTAATGATTTTTTTATACGGCACATTTAAACTATAATAGATCAGTGCTTGACTAACTGTTTTCTGTTAACTTCAGCTGACACAGGACACAGAAAGTATCCCTTATACAAATGCTAGACCATACATAAATGAGATTTCTGTTCAAATTACTTAAACCCCTCGGTGCTGGATATGCCCCCTTCAGACTTAACCTGTAATAGCTTCTCAAACTGCAGTCATCGCTGTCATGTGTTTCCAGTGTACCAGATTATAAATGTTATAAATTCTTATTTCACCCTCTTAAATCCTGCAAAAAGGAGGTGGCAACATTTTGTACTCTGGCACTTCCTAAAGAACAAAATATCAGCAGGTTATTTTTCCTCACCATTCTCAGAGAACAGTGGTTTGGGCATGGTGACTTATCATGAGAACCAACAAAAGAAGAGTTACGGCAGAGAAACACTAAGATGTACTTTTGCCTTTATTGCAATGACTAGAGGCTATGCCTCCCCTCACTGGAACCAATCCAACAGTCAGGCATCTGTTTTCTGTTCTTTCCTGTCACATCCCCTGGGTCTGGGTGGAAAAAAAAAAAAAAAAAGAAAAAAAAAAGACTTTCATCAAATAAATATGGTGCTTTACAAGAAAGAATTGTATTCTAATTGTATTCTTATAACATTATAGAGAGATAAAGGTGACAGAAATTAGGAGAGTGACCCAAAACAGAATAATCAGTGTAGAGACAACATTTCCTTAAGATCTGGAACGAGATCTGGGAGCTCAGCTTTAAGATTTGGCTGTTTGTTAGACAAAGCAGAACTGAAACATGAATCTGGTGACTAACAGCACTGACTAGGTTATTATCAAAAATTTCATCTGAGATTTGAGAAAGCTCCCCTGTAAAATTTATTAGTTTTTTTCTGACAAGAATACAAACATAAAAAAAGAAAAAAAAGAATATTATTTCCAATAGAGTGTATTTAAAGAAAATTTTAGCTTAGATATAGCAATATTTTATAAGATATCTTATTGATTTTTTCACCTGCATTTTTGAGCTTCTCACAACGTTTAAGAAAAATCACCAATGCTTTTAAAGTTTTGTCAGTGAAAAAATTTACATGAGCTAAAATGCTAGTAGGAAAAAAGAGGTGAAATTTTAATCTATTTCTTTTGGGAATACACAACTGTGGTAAAAATTGTCATCTGAGCTGTGAGACTCCAAAAGTCTTTATGAGCCATATAAAATAAAAAAAGAAAGACATCTAAGCACAAGTGTTATTCATGTACTTGTTTAAGCTTTTGTACCAGGTAGTTCATAGAGATGGAAAACAGAATCTGGTGAATAACAAAACAAGACTATGGACAGGTTCTGTTTTAGTTAAATTGTCAGAACCACCATCCGCAGACAAGTCTATAGTTCAAAACTTCTTGAAGCCTGTGTGAATCTCCTTATTGAACTGCACCTCGCATTGAGATTTTACATTTTCTCTCCTGTTTACACTCATTATAGTTCATGATGTATTTAATAATGTGTAGGTGAGTACTGAGTGGGAGGAGAACTGCGTCTGGAATACATTTCTGATTGCTTCCATCTGTACTCTGTCAAAATTGACAAGAAAGAGTGTAAGAAGAAAGACAAGAAAGAGAGTAAGAAGAGTGTGCTGCCAGATGACTATGCAAAACTTTATTGAAAAATTAAAAATCACTTCCAGAATGCAAGTAATAACATGTTAGGCAGACTCTCATACAGCACAAAATGACCTTCCCTCATTTTTTTGATGGAAAATTTTACTTGAAAAAAAGATTGATTAGAACTTTGAATACCACGATGGCCTTTTGAAAAACAAATTTGAAATACTAAAAATAGTAAAATTTTCTCATATTGCTAGGGCCTTCCTTTCTGTGTCTGAGCTTACTGAGCAAGCCTACTCAAGTCAGCACGTTAGTAAATTTTATTGTCTTGCAGCAAGCCAATTATCTTGAAAGTCCCAAATGTTTACTTCTCATATGACCTTAGTTGCCTTGCCAGCTACAACCTATGCCAAAACCTGAGTTCTGCTCTCTGAAACTGAAGAATATTCAGCATAATCTCTGTTTATCCATTGCAATTTATGTACAATGCAAACGGAGAGATAATGGACCAAGAGGGAAGGGATGCTGCTGAATGACACATAAGAGAAATGCACTTGTTTCTGAGCAGCATCTCATTCCCTTAGCAGATTGTTTCATCAGCAGAAGGTAGTTATCTACCTAGTCACAATGGGACTAGAAGTTAACAATTTACTTTAGCTTTTGGCTTTATTCACCACCAAGTCTCATTCCTTCAGAAGCAAGGTGATTATGCTTTTTCATTCCCAATGTGGAACCAGCTTTCCCTATACAAACATTAATGAATTTTCAGTTTGTCCACCATAGCAGTTCTATATTAGGCTACCCATAAACACAATTCATATATTCATATTTAAAAACAAAAAAAAAAATATATAAGAACAAAAATTCTCTGAAGGATACATTTTAAGTATTTGTTAAGAGCTCATTAAAACAGGAAAGGAGAAAAGACATAAGTCGATTAACCATGATCTCATCTCTTGACATTATAGGATACTTAATTATCTAATTACTTATATTTTCAATATAATGCCAATTTAAATGGAGCTTAAATGGGCCACACTATCAGGATGTTTCTGCAAAATGTAGAGAGGTAGGACTTGAATCTTTTTACTAATAACTTGGCCTTTATAATTTTCTTGATATCCAGAGATTTGAGTGGGAGGGGAAGTGTAGGAAGAGGATTAAGGTATGAACTAATCGAGAAAGGAGTCCTGTCAATCCATCTTCTGATTAACCAAAACTCTCTTTGAGCCTACAGTGGCATAGACACACTAAAATATATTTACACCAAGGATTAATAGAAGTAGACTTGCATTCTTACGTACAGGCTGGACAAGGTAAAGTGAACAAACTGGAAATCTGCACACAGAAATAGGTCCTGTATAGTATGTATGCCTGATTCTTTAGGATCTTATATAGTCAACTTTTTGGAATTATTTCATAAGATTATATGTCAAAAATAAATAAATAACAAGGGGGAAGAGTTTACAGTCTTTATGATTTCTTTCTGAATGAAAGCAGTATGTTCTAATGGTAAAAACATTTAAATATTTCTTACTATCAGATAGTTGTCTTACTAATGAGAACTGTATTCTCATCTTCCATGAGAAAACATCTTTTTGGTTCCTAATTTCTCCATCCTTCCTTCTCTGAGGAGTAGAAAACTCTATGAACCCAAATAACACTAAACAGGGTATTTCTGCAGTGAGCTTAGACTCTTAGAGTCAGTAACTCAGAAAACTATGTTCTACTTATGTCTGAATGACATAAAAGAACCATATTTCACTTCTAATCTACGGATTTTTAGAGAAAGAGAAGCCAGTTTCTCAAGGAAGAATCCACAGAGATATCTCCAGGGAAGAAGAGCCACTAGAGGAAACTCCTTAAAAGCTAAAGAAACACACCCACACAGGTAAGCCTCAATAAAATATTTCCATCTCTTCATGTTTCTGAAAAACATGCATGTTTAAACTTACTAGAAGTCATTTTAATTTTAAGGGACAGGCCTGACACAGATACTGTTGTGTTCAATTGTATAGCAGCATTTGCTGCTGTTCCTGCTTCCAAACTCAGCCAGAGGAGAAGGTACAACTGAAACTAAAATGCAATTATTAGGTGCAGCCTCCTGGATTCAAAAGGAGAAAAGCAAATGGTTTATAGTTGGGGAAAGGTTTCCTATTTATTTTTTTCTGGAGTGCACAGGGTGTCAGCAGTGAAGATCTTGACAGTTGAACCACTCAGAGATCTACAGAGATGGATCTGCCTTCACTGAGCCTCCACACTGCAGAGCTGTACGAAAACAGAAAGCCTTCTGTCATTCTTATGTTAACAGGAGCCTTATGACTGCTTTAGAAAGTTGCAAGAGTGGATATTGCCTGTGGAGAAGGAAGATTAGACATTCACAGATTTTTTTCCACCTCTGAGTAGCCTCCACAGGCCAGAAATTCTGATGAGTCAAGCAAAGCTATGCTATTCAATGCTCTGCCTCCACATACATGCACTGAATGTTCAGAACAGAGTTCATGGGTGCTTTAAAAACTTGAGAAATAATTATGGCTGTTTTGCTAGAAAACGGCAGGGAAGAGCAGGGGAGCATGACTGCCAGTTGAGTATCTAGACAGGAATGGGGTAGAAGTGTTTGCAGCAGGCTCATAATGGGAATCTGCAGGGATGTCAATAAGAGAAATAAAGCCTAGATATACCCTAGCCTGTGGTAAAGATATTTATGACTGCTTCGAGATTATGTCTGATGGTTTTGGGGATATGTCTGTGACATATTTCCTTTATGTACAACTGGCTAAAAAATATTGCTAATTTCTTTGCCTGGGATAAACAGTGGGGATAATGTGAATTACATGGAGCTTATAGATGATTCTATGCATGTGAGATACAGATCCTACAGGTGATTCTATTCATGCAGGTTACCTATTTTTAGTAAAAGGTGATGCCATTCTCATTTTTTTTGGGTGGGTGAATCCAAGTCATTGTAGTAATCCAGAGGTTGGTGTTTTCACTTCATGTGGTACCAAGAAGAGAGATTATCCTCTAGTACTTCTCCGCCTGTTCTTCCTGTATCCGTCTGTTTCATGGAGTCAAGTGACAAAATGAATGTCACTTCATTATACAGCTGTAACTGCTTCCTTCTGCTCATCACTCACTCTTGTAGATCAAAGTTATTTGTTACAATTAGCTCCATTTTCACTTCCTTTTTTTTTTTTTTTTTTTTTCAAATAGTGTGTCCTTTATTGAAGGGCAATGCAAAACAAAAAGGAAAAGATTATTTTAAGGTGGTAGGGTACATAAGTGCTCCTGGCATGAAGACTTTCAGAATAGCTATTTTATGCATGGACAGAAAGCAGGTTAAAACTTTAAGGCTCTTTTTTATCTCAGTAAAATAGGCCTTTTTCACCGTCTGCTGCTGAGCTATGAATGCAATAATAGCAATAGCATTATAGTACCAATGAAACATATGTTATGGAATATTGATAGAAAACTCTCCATAGACACAATTAAACTTAGAGTCTTCTTAAAGTGTGCCATTAGCAACAGGAGACAAAATTCATGAAGAGTCGAGGCTTTTTGTTGTTTGCACGGGGACTCAGAGCAGATGCCTCCAGGGCCACTAGTTACCATTAAACAATCTGGGGATGTGCTTTGTGTTATGAAGAACCTGAGGAAAAGGAGAATTAAGGCTCCAGGTCCATGAGAACTGGCCTGGTTAGAAATTTTGTGTTCCCTTGAATATGAGGCAACAGATATGGGCTGAGAGTTTTCACAGGTGAAAAGACACAGGCCACTGAACTTTGCTCACTGTTAAAAAGCCACTGTCCACTTTCCTTTTAGAGATTTTCTATAAACAGCAATATACCTTTGTGGCTTTGCTGCTGTTTTTATTCTCTTGAAAGTAAACACAACAAACTAAGTGAATGCCTGCTGAGTGTTGTAATGATAAACTGACCCACTTCAAAGCCTCAGCAGTTTTCTTTCTCGGCAGCACTTGTGCAACAAGAAACTCTCCTTTTAGCTATTTACGTCAAACAGTATACAAAATACACTAGTCACATATGACAGCTATTTGTAGCTCTTGCTTTTTTCCTTATAACTGCAAAAGAATAAACATACTTAGAAAAGCCCAGGCAAGCTAGAACACAGTGAATTATATATGTCAGCTAACTAATACTTACTTATTTAACTCACCAACAAAAGACCCTTGTATGGAGTTGATGCAGAATGAAAGCTCAAAAAAATTAACACTTCAACACTATTCCATTCCATTTTGATTTAAGGTGGGGTTTATTTTTTTTTTATATATTATTTTATTTTATTTGTCTCTGTTACCATAGTGAATTTTGTGAAGAAAATCCAAGGGTTTTGAAAAATCTTGTGAAGGCAGATGGTTATTACATACTTTCATTCCTGAATTCCCAGACTTGAAAATCCAAAACAATGTGTCTTGCAAGAGGAGGATGGATGCTGCAAATGTTGTCAGGGTGCATTTTAATAGGAAACATCAATAAATGACACACTGGGAAAATGTTGACAGAGCAGCCTAGAAAACCACAAAGATGAGTTTTCATGGTAATTGCATCCTGCATAGCTGACCCCGTGTACAAGGAACAAATCTGTGTTTCCATTAAATGTGGAAATAGTTAGATACTCTCCGGGCTCACTGTGTCTTGGGTATACTACTCATCACTGTAAAGAAGAACCAATCCCATTCTCTTTGAGACTTCTCACTATCTGTGTCAGTTTTGACTATCTTGTTAAATATCTTTTTAAGAATCTGCCTCTGTTGGTAACCTGAGGACAGTCAAGGTATGAATTTTAGGTAAAGGACAGAAAGAGAAGAAGATCCTGGAAGCCCCAGGAACAAAGGAGAATTAATGCAAATACTGTTTCACGGTTACTTACCATCTTTCATGACTTGTTACAGAGCAATATGTGATCTGCAAAACAGTGTGACATCACATGTATGTACTTTTAGAATAAGCTTCAATTTTCTCTGTCTTTTGACCCTTCCTCTACCCTGCAGCCACCTTCAATATTCTGCATTCTCCTCATTACAATCCCCAACAGTAACAGTCAAAAAATTTTTCTTGTGTATTGGTAATGATTTTGGACAACCCAGAGTAACTGATCCTCCAAAACTGACAGTTACTCAAAGTTTAGTGATGTTACAGAACAGTGCTTGAAACCTGACTTGTAGCTATTTATCAATCTATTACAAAGGCTAAAATTTTAACCAAGTGTTTACATGTTTATTGTGGAATGTTTCAATAGAGACAATAAGAAAACAGTTTTTTTTTTTATGCCTTTTTTTTTGGGGGGGGGGGGGGAGCAGGGGATTGTGGTTTGTTTTGCAAGACCCAATTATCTCTAAGAAGTTATGTAGGTCTCATTGTAACACTATTTCAAGATAGATATGTATCTTTAGGTCTCTTATTAAGCTACCGTATATTTCCTGAATGTGAATGAGGAATCAGCATTTGTGCATTGCATAGTCAGTAAAAGAGTGAAGTGTTATCGCAGACACTGCTTTATACAAGGAAGATAGGCTACACGTTTCATGTTGAAACAAATTACATTACTTAGAGAATATGGGAAGGGGGTACCTCCAAAATATCTCCAGAATGAGTGGGGACAAGCTGTGAAGCAGGTGTGAACAGGTAGAACCTGTGAAGCAGGTAGAACCAAACTGGCCCTGTAGCCATGGTCTTCCACAGCTGCAAGATATTAACAAGTTCATTGGTGGCATCTTGCTTGTGAAACAGGCTAGTGATCATGAACCACATCTCTCAGGGGGCTCTGAAATCAGTCCCTGGCATGTATGCAGGAGAGCTATTATCCTTTCTGATAGCAGCAGGGTAGCCATGATGCAGCAGTTGCACCAGGAAATTAGTGCTTTGACTTTTGGAGTGGGAGAAACACCTGGCCTTCATTCTGTGGGGAACCTCTACATTTCTTGCCTCTCTGGGAGGGGCAGCTGTAGTGGCTCCGAGGTACCGCTGACTTCTGATGGAGTAGGTAATTGTGCCTCATACAGACAGGGTTGTCTCTCTGTGAACAACTGCTTCTATCCATGCAAATCCCTCCTCTCCTCTCATGCAAATTACCACGCGCTCCTCACTAACCAGCTTCAGCATCACTGCCAATGTCTCTCAAGGAAGCATTCATTAATCCAAGAATCTTAATTTCTTGTTCTTGTCTAGCTCAGTATCTGCATCATCCAAGTCACATACACAGCTTGAGCCTGTGGACATTGCACATGTGTACATGAAAGGAATCATCTTTTCAAAATGCTGTCAGTAACTTCAGAGTGATTACAAAAGTTGTTTATCCCCTCCAGACCCATGGGGACATTTTCAGTGACTGAGCTGAGTGACTTCATGGAATGGCTCTGTTATGTATTAATTCTTCTTGTTCCATTAGAAACTGTATACCCATAATTTCACCCTATAAATTAATGTACTGTGGATGTAATTGAGGCTTATGTAAATTTTTATGACATACTAATGGCTTGAATAGAACTGAAAATGAAGACTATCTTATAGAGGAAACTGCAGGCTGATAATGAAAGGTCTTACCAGAGACAGTGTGGAGGGAGTAATGACTGACTTTCGCAAATACTAATCCAAGCTGAGCTGTTCAAATTTCGAATATAATGCTTATATGTTTGGCCATTTATTTTACAAATATTTTAAATAGTAAAAAATAATAGCAAATAATATTAAAAAATGCTATAAAATTAAATATGAAAATATGTATTAAAATAGTAAAACATTTTTAAAATAGTAAAATTATTTTTAAAATAGTATATATCTATACCCTCCTTTACAATTTCTGGTCTGGACTGGTGATGGGAGAGAAGACCACAATATATTCATTTTCTTCAACATTCTGAACTTATTCTGTCATAATATACTCAGATTGTTTAGACTTTTAATCACTGGAAATAATGCCTTTTAAAAATGGTAAAGAACTTTGGGAAATTAAATTCTACTACAGAAGGTGAGAATACAGTACCCTTGGGAAGGCTGATGTATAACAGTCCTTTGCCTTTAGGCTGATCTTTGTTTTATAGATAAAAAACCCAAGTGATCACCATCTTAACTTTTTATTATATAGCATCTAGTCCCAGAAATTCTTATTCCTGTTCTTCATGTTGCTTCTGAACTGAACAAGGATCAAAAGCAATCACTTATAAAGGAGCTGCAGTCATTTCACTCCCACAATGTTTTATCTTCTCTGCTTTCTCTTTCTCCTTTCATCTCCCATTAAAGCCTGTTATTGTTGGGTTTTAAAGTCATCAGGTTTCAGCTAAGTAAAGCCATGTCTTTCATTGCAGATACCTATTTTATTTGATGACCTTAAGATATTTATGATCATTTATCCATCAGAAGAGGGGTAGTTAAAAAGGGGTATTTGCCTAGATTTATAAAAGCAATAACATACAGTATTCTGGACACTATTTTCTCTTTAAAAAATGCTCAGTGGAAAGATTATCTTTCCTCTGACTTCAGTAAGCTTTGACTGAAGCCCCAAATGGGCAACAAATATTTGTGTATTTTGTTATTTTTTAGTCCAAATCTTGTTGGAATCGAAAACTTTTCTACATCTCCTTAGGATGACTTTTAGGGAATGAAAGCCCTTTCTTTTACTTCAAAGACTGAGTCCATACAATGCCTGCCATCACTGAAGATAGTTGATAATGCTGACATTCACCCCAAGAAAAAGGAAGACTTCATAGATGCCAGAGCATTTATAATCATAGAATCATAGAACCACAGAATCATTAAGGTTGGAAAAGACCTCCAAGGTCATCTGGTCCAACCATCCCCCTACCACCAATTTCACCCACTAAACCATGTCTCTAAGCACCACATCCAATCTTTTAGGAAATATATAGGTAAAACAAAGATAAAATAGAGCAAGTATCACTGGAAGAGTAATTTTGCAAACTAGCTAAAGTTCCTCTTCAGCTAGGAGAATTCCTCTTGAAGCTGAAGGAAGCCATGCATATTCATAGGACACAAGAAGAATAAATGGCCTTGAGTGTCCCAGAGACATCTGAATCAGTAACTGAATATATGTGACCATCATAGGACCATTGTCTGCCTGGGAACCCTAACAATGTTTAGTGCACCAGATCAAACCACTCTCAGATGGTCTTAAAACCCATCCAGAGGGACATTTTCTGCCTCTTTTTATATAGTAAGTAATTTTCCCTTTCATAAGTAAAAAATCATGGAAAATATAGTCATATGATTTGTTTTAAAATGCATGCAGCCTGAGCAAACTGTAGCATTTTACTATAGCAAAGCTCTATTAAAAATATAAATAAGTAAATTATTTTAAAATAGACCAAAATAACACCGGATAAGAAGCTTGGGATTTTTTTGTGTGTAAGATTTCTGGTTTTTAAATTTTCTTAGTATCTTATCGCTTATCTAGGAAGAACTTTTATTTTTATGACTGATTGTTCTGGGGGGCAATTCTTACATAAGTCTGATTTACAAATGCTAGTTTCTGTTTAAGGATTCTCCCAATAACGAATGAATTTTTATGTCTCATACCTGTAAAATAGAGAAATTAAACTAGTACTTCATTAATCACACCAGATTCCACTTAAAGTTGGACAGTGAAAAAGTTTTCTCTCATTTTTACATTAATCAGGAGGTAAACTTTTCTCACACACCTACATGACAAAGCTGAACAGTACCACAATGAGCCTGAGAATTTCCCAGCTTTCTTGATTAAAAATATGTTTCAGTGCTGAAACAAGGCAAGTGAAACCTCAGGATGCCTGTACCCCAAGGAGTTTCTGAACATACATACACAGGTTGTTCAATTTCTATTAAATTTGAAAACCAAAGCTTAAACTGAAGGAACTTTCCCTTTGAGAAGTTCTCTGTGCCATAGCTGTAGAGGCAAAGAACAGAAGTAATGATATCTTACTATTTCAAATTATTAAGGTTATTAATACTTTTCCTTTGGGATGACTTATTCCCATGTGGTAGAGTTTTGTCATTAATCCAGGTGGAAGAAGTTGTGCTCCTGTGCAATCCCGTGCCTTTGGCAAATGTTCCATTGCTTCTGCTCCTAATAAATCCCACTGAACCCCATACATGTCTGTAGGCTATAAACCCCTCAACAGACATAGGTGGCTGTTTTCTCAGAAGTTAGCTAGTCTACTTGGATTGATTTGGGAACTTTTCTTTGCTTGACTAGTGTGAAATTACTACTGATTAACTGCTAACCTGAGCACCATGAGGAAAGTAATGCTAGAGGGAGCTGGGATTGTTCAGCCTGGAAAAGAGAAGGCTCAGGGGCGACCTTATCGCACTCCACAGGTACCTTAATGGAGGCTGTAGTGAGGTGGGGGTTGGTCTATTCTCCCACATGCCTGGTCACAGGATGAGGGGGAATGGGCTAAAGTTGCAGTACAACAGTACTTTATTAATAGTTTTGCTAAAACAAAGCTAGTTTTGCTAATTGTGGCAGGTTATTTAAATCTGCAGGTAGATCATAAGAGAGAGTGACATAAGATACAGTGATCACAAGTTATGACATATTCATCTGCCTACTGCTTTTTGTGTAACATTAGGTTTGTTGTAGGTTGGCCAAGGATTTGCTTATAAGTTTCATTAACTCTATTTACAGTACTTAAAAGTCAATTTGTTGCTTCTTTTAATGCTAGAGGGAAAGCCTCTATTAAAAAGCAACACCTTGTTTTATGGATAAATTTAACCAGCTTTCAACTGACTTCTACATATGTGTAAGAGGATACATCGTGAGTCACAATCTAGCATAATTAAAGGACCAAATCTGAATTTTCCAAGCTTTCCTTTCAGCTCTGCTGTAAGAGCAGTTAAAAACATTCAAGACTTCATCTTATGTAACAATATCTGATCACAAGGCGTTTATAGAAGAGTTTCAAGGCTACGTGAACAGATCATTGCATTGAATCCTTATGAGTCCAAAGCACATGTTTGTAGTGACTATAACTTCCAGTTTGTTTCTGAAGTTCTGTTCCTTCTTTTTAGTCCAGTTAACTCTCATATCAATTGCTATTTATACCATGATTGTCTATCCAAAGCAGAACTGTCTGCTTCTAAACCTGTTCCATGTAAATGTAAATCTGTAAGATCTCTGATGACACACAACAATTCATTTGCTGTCTTTAGAAAGGTCTGTTGAGAATAGAGAGGGGAAAAAGAAGGCTTACTGCTCTCAAACTTCTTAGCATGCCTGCAGAAGACATAGAACACAGTTATCAGTAATCTCTGAAAGAGCAATATTAAATGTAGCAAAGGAAAATGTACATGCAATTTAAGTTATCCGAGGTGATTATTTGAAATGTGAATGGTTGTTGACGGTCTAATTACATGGCATGCGTCTTGGTGACAATGAAGTGGATTGTCCTTTTTTAGAAAAATGCAATGCATGCTTAAGAAGTACAAGATTACAGCTAGATTAAGAAATCACTAGCTGCATAGTTGTTTTATACGTGAAAAATCATATGATGCACAGGGAGGGACGATGTTCTCTGTATGTAACTTGTGTTGAGAAATCTTAATTGATTTCTGCTGCTACAGTACAAGAGTTGAGTATATTAATTTCACTATGCTAGGGAAGTAGTATATGAAGCAGAGTTTCCAGGAGCAATCTACCAAATAGGGAAAATGTGTAAGAATTTAAAATGAACAGCAGACAGTTTCATGCCATTCCTGAAGATTTGGGGAAAAGAGAAAGAGCAGACCATGCAATGACTCTCAGAGAAGCAAGGACTGCCAAAGCACACCAGCTGAAGAGTGCCACTGAGGAACCACCCAACTCATCTTTCTTCTAGGAACAGAAATCAGAAGGTGATATATGTGCTACTCTTTGGAGTAGATGGCAGAACTGTAAGATATTTCCTTGTCCCATACAGATAGAGAAACTATTTGGCAGTTCCTTGCTGAGAATGTGATCTAAATGCTGGATGAGCAGAGAGAAACAAATATAGCTCAGCTGCTGGTGATTATTTTACTCCTGTTGCCTACAGTGTTCAGATAGCTTAAATAATACTAAAGAATCTCAGCTGAGAGACTATCCACAGGGGGGTTTCTGGAAGCCTGATGAAGTTACTCATTCTCATATTCTGGTAGGTCCTGGATAAAAGAACAGCAGTGAGATTATGAGGGGATTAAGAAAGCATCAATGCATATTACAGGTTGTATGTAAATTAATGTTATAAATCCTCTTCGCTACCAGTAATTCAGGTGTTCTGGCCAAGAATTTTATGGAATACAAGCAGAGAAAGGAATTAGAAGCCTATAACATTACATTTGATATCAGTTTCTTTCCACTCCAAAAAGGCTTTCCACCATGTGTTTATGATGGATTTGTTTCCAGCAATCAACAGTCTTGTTGGTTTTGCAGAGGAAGATCATCCTGATTCCAACTTTTGACTACACACTCGCTGGTGATGGGAGTTTCTCTGAGGAATTACTTAACATTATGTTTAAAGTTAAGTGGAATGAAAGTTTACTGACAACTCTTAAACTTTGAAATTCAAAGCAAATTATTTTGGCATAAAAGTCTGAATTTGCAGTTCAGATAACATCTGGAGATAAATTATTTTATATTATGAATTCTGCTGTTTGATGGGTTTCTCTTTGCAACATACACATTGCTAATGTGTAGCAATAAATAAAATAAATAAAATAAAATGGAAGCATTCAAATTATTTCAGGAACTCCACAAGTTTATGCACAATATAAATGTGTGATGGAAATGTGTGCATTAGACATACTCAGTCATGGAAATTGTGTGTGTCATTCTGGGGTGAAACTATGCATGCCATGTGCAGACGGGGGAAATTCACATTCAAAAGAAAGCAAAACATTTTATCAATGGTACAGAATGTTCTGGTGCAAAGCATTTATGTCTGCTCCTTATTCTAATTGCTTTCTTGGCACAAAATAATTGCTTTTCAGTTTGACAAAAATATTTAGCAAATATGTACTATAAAATAGTCTGGTAGGTATTTTTCCTGTATAATTTTTTGTTATGTAGGGTTGTCTAAGGGCCTGATGCTTCAAAGACATTTGTACTTGTAAAAGAAAGGTTGAACTAATAAATTAAAGCGTTCAAGAAGGAGTTGAAAGGCCTGAATTAAAACATCAGTCTACAGTTGACAAAAGTACAGTGGGCAATAAAGGAACATATGGGTGTCTTCCAGGTCCCATAGAGATGGAAACATTATATTTTAAACCAATATTTTACCACTTTGCTGAAATAACACTTGGTGTTTTATCTTTGGGAATAGAGAGACGATGACTGTCCTGCAACAGCAACACTGACCCTGGGCAGTCTGGCTTTGTCTCCCATTCAGATGGGATCATGCCTGTCTTTAGAAGAGTACTGGGAAGAGTGCTGGAACATCATAGAATCATTAAGGTTGGAAAAGACCTTTAAGATCATCTGGCCCAACCATCACCCTACTACCAATGTCACCCACTAAACCATGTCCCTAAGTACCATGTCCATGAATACCCCCAGGGACGGTGACACCACCGCTTCCCTGGGCAACCCGTCCCAATGCCCGACTGTTCTTTCTGAGAAGAAATGTCTCCTAATTTCCAACCTAAACCTCCCCTGGCGCAACTTGAGGCCATTCCCTCTAGTCCTATCACTAGTTACCTGTGAGAAGAGGCCGACCCCAGCTCCCCACACTTTCCTTTCAGGTACTTGTAGAGGGCAATAACATGAACACCAGACTCCACCAGACAGAGAACTGCATTTTGTTCAGCCAGGTCTGTCATCTTCAGAAGTAATCTGGAACGGAACAAATCCCAGATACTTCCTTATTTTTTCCTTCCAATTAATATGACAGAAAGAAGCATTGAGGAAGCTTGAGAATTCCAAACGATTTTCATTACAAGGCTTTAAATTTCTTTTTTTTTTTTTTTGGGGGGGGGGGCACAGTGGACAGGAGGCAACTTTAATTCATCCTTTCCCTATTTTTTTTATTTATTTATTTTGCTTTTACCATGGAAACACTGTGGCAGCACAGACATATCATTGTATTAACTCTTCAGTGTGTTTGGAAGAGGCTAGAGATTATGTTTTCAAAGAGGAGATGATGTTTAGTAAACGTCCCCCAGAGCACTGGGTCTCTCAGCAGAATGAATTAGAAGTCAAAGAGGCTGCTACACTTAATTAGCTATAGAAATTGAGTTAATTTTAATTACGAAGGAGAAAAAAAAAAAAAAAAACTTTCAGCACTCTGAATGTATGAAATTCTACTCTGAAAACTGATATGTTGTCAGTAGTTACCAGTAATACCGTGATATTCCTGTTGTTTGAAGACTTAGGAGCAGAGGCACCTTGCTCACACCTCAGCTGCTCATGAGCTCCCTGGGGAAGGAGCTCTCTTTCAGGTTCACAGAAAAGAAGGAGTTGGATGGCTCAGAGCCCTGTATTCTTAAAAAAAAAAAAAAAAGGAGGATTTAGAAGTGGGTGAACACTGTGCCTCTGTGCCTCATGCTGGGTGGTGAGCCCAGGACCTGTGTTCATTGTCCCTGCAGTCAATGTGGCAGCCTTGAAAAAAAAGGAGAGAGGAGCAGAGCCATAAAGAATTGATAGCTTTCAGGCTAAGGACTCAAGACCCTGTGAATAACATGAATATATTGCCCAGACCAGTTTCACTCTTGATGATGATTGCCTGTTTCCCTGAAAACTTTAACTCCTTATTTCCTCAAGCATGACCAACACTCCAAAATCTCCATGCTCTGACACAAACAAATGTGTCTGAATGATCTATGCCCCTGCCACAGTAAATGTTAAACCTGGTGGGAATGGTACACCCAGAATATAGTTACAAGCCTGGATTAGGCTGTGATTACTTCTGTGTCAGTAAAAATAATGAAAAACTTACATTCAGCTAGCACAAGTAATATTAGCAGTAATGCTAGCTTTCACTCACTGCAGAAACCAAATGTTTTCCTGAGACCCATGGAGAGTTGGCTTCCAGCTCATGATTTTGCACAAAGTAAAGCCAATGCTGTCATACCTTCACTGCTCTTGTTTATTCCTATGCAATGCATGATTCAGTCACATACGAATTTTACCATGTAGTTACAACCACAGTTCATCTAAATCAAAAGAAGATATAGTTGGAGTTTTAATTGCAGCTATGATTGTGCTAACCACATCTCTTTGCACCACCATTTTCACTTGCAGACAGAAACATCACAGTTTGGAAACACTTGGAAGTGTTTGAATTCCTCTGTGTGATTCAGAGCACAAATGAAACACAAGTGAGATCATGTCATGCTCTACCCCATGTTCTGTCACTGTGCCCTTTTTTTTTTTTTTTGGCTTGTTTGTACATACGTATTCAGAGTCAAAGCCTCTAACACAAAAGGCTAGACAACCAACTCCCCAATTCCAGGGTGAATTCTTTCCTTCTAGCTGTAACGTCTGAAAGGAGGTGGCTACTTAGGTTGCACTGGGTAAATCAATTGATTCATTTGTTTTTGTTGCAAAACGTGATATCTCATATATAAACGTTGCTAATGAGGAACTCTTAACTAGTGCATTTACATAACTTAATGCTAATACATAATTTACGTAGGGATGATTTCTCTAGGAATCTCACCTATTTCCATAACACAGCATTAGCAATCACTGCAACTTCAACAAACAAAACACTATTTATTCTGTCTTTCTCCAGATTTTGTTAAATCACTCCCAGTCATGGATTTTCTTTATCTGACATAAGAACAATAGCTTAGTTTTGTGAGAATAAAGAGAAATATGTTTACAGGCCTTATTTCTCTTTGATATGAATAACCTTACAAAAATCACTATCTAACCACTTATGCTGACGGATGTTATATTCAGAATTAATTACTCAGTAAAGAAACTGTATCCAGTCATGCTACATACCAAAGGGGATGATACCAAAGTGAAATACAATCAATTTAAGAAAATGAGTCTGAAGTGTTTTGAGGGGCTATACTTTTGAATCTATTGCTATTTTTTTTGTTATTATTATTTATTATTTTTGTGGTTTTGTGGCATTTTCTTAGTTTTAAACATTCTTATCCTTCCTGCAGTTTTGTGAAAAACCTTAGCAAATAAGATGAAACATTGACTGACAGACCACATAGGTAGGAAAGAAATTGATGGCATTAGATTGTTTAGTCGATTACATAAGTGAACAAAGTGAAATAATAGACTGTTAATGCCACAGGTTTTGTGGTGTGGAGGAGAAAAAAAAATTCAGACAAAATTATGATTGTTAAGTTGATGGTTTAAAATTGGTATGTTTTTCTCTTTTGAAAAAATATTCTTATTTCAACATTACAGCAGGAAGACTAGGGAAGGAGAACTGTAATTGTTGAAAAGCCAAGCAATGACTTTTAATCCTGTATTTCAAAGTCCTCACATACACTTTTTTTCCTGAACACACACACACACCAAAAAAAATACAATAGTGGATTGTTTACATTAATTTAATCTCTTAATTTTTGCATCCACAGAAATATTTTATTATTCCTTTCATACCCCCCTTCTATGTACTTGGTTTCTTCTTTTCCTTTATTTTTGTCTTCCTTTGGTATAGACCAAAGGAAGATACACATATATTTTACATTTAGGTCAAGATACTCTTTTAGAAGCAGAAATTTATTAGAGTAGTGATATAGATCTGAGCTTCATTGTCAAATGTTAAACTACCATCACCTGAAAAAAAAATTGATGTAATTTAACACACGGTAGTTAACGTCTGTTCTAAAATGGTGTCTTTTTTCTCACAACCATTTTTTATGCTATTGCCCGTGAAAACAGGTAAATATTCCTTTTAAACTTCCCCTTATTTAGGTCTCAGAATAGATCAAATAAAATACATGCAAGCAAGTTTATGAACTTTCCAGTCTTTTATTTTTACGTTTCCATCATGTCATGCCAAACATCGTTAAAAGAGCATCTTTTCTGAGGAAGAGCAAAATGTACTACAGTCCAGCAAAAAGGTCAGAGCACTGGGCAATTTACCAGGCCACCATATCATGGAGGTTAAATGATCAATCATTAGTGAAACATAAAGATGCTCCTGTTGTTTAATTTCCTCATTTAGGGATGTGCTCAGCAGTAAATAACCAGTCTGCTAATGATTATGAACCCTGTAAATGTAGATCGTAAGCATAATTAAAGAACAGAAATGTAATGCAGCACTTTATCCTCATGGAAGCAGAAAATTCCTTCCTTTAAAAAGAGGTTCTGCACATGCCCCTGAAATGACACCAAACATTTCTTAGGTTGTTTTGATGAATTTCTGAGAATTACTTCACTTATCATGAGGGAAAAAATAAAGACTCTGGACAATTCCAGCACTTTAATATAAAATAAATATAGATATATGTACAGAAAATAATACAATTTTGAAAGCTACCTGAACCTCAAGATCATTTCATGTGCTGACAAAGAATTTTTGTAGTTTGTATCTATCTTTTTTTGCATGAAGTAGACTAGAAAATGTATCCTGAGTTATCAGATACAATCTCCATATTTGACCAAGTCCCATTACATTAACTGGATAGGGGTTTGGGATATATCTTATATGAAATCAACCCATATTAGAAAAAAAAATGGTGAAGCTGAGGAACGAAAGGAGAGCTATAAGATAGTTAAGCAACTTGTGAACAGGAAAACATCAGGCGTCAGTGCTGGAAAAGGTCTGGCAGGATGTTAGCAGTGGAATATGTGAGCAGTTGTTTTGGGACAGATCTGCCTGATGCCATGAAGAATGGTACTAGCTTCTTCTCCCCTTTCCCCCTCAAAAAAAAAAACAAACAAACAACAACAAAAAAAAAACTCCAGTCCCTGCTCATGCTAGAGGGCTCTTCCAAAAGCTCACTTAAATTTCTTCTTCTTTCTTTCTTAAATGTCTTTCAAGTTCTAGTGTAGAACTACTTACATCTGTTTAAAACATTTGGTCTAAAGTGGAATATCTGATAACTCTAATATTTTCTGTTCCCTCCCTGGTATTTCTATTCCTACAAATTATTTACATGGATTAATCCCTTTCAGACTTTGCTTTTGATGGACTAAAAGCCCCCTGTTTATTTCCTTCCTTCCTTCCTTCCTTAATTAAGATCACCTCATAGCCCTTCTGCAGCTGTTGAAAGTTCACTCTGTCCTTTACTGACGACAGGCAACCAAAATCAGTTGCAGTAAATGAGGTTTGCACCAGCAGAAGGTACTTTAATATCTCCCCTATTTCTGCTGAGGTATCCCAGCTGATATATTCTAGGATAACATTTGCCTTTTTCACAGCTGTACAGCATTGAGGGCTCATAACCATCATTGGATCAGCTAGTATACATGGATCCTTTTTTCCTCCAGAGATCACTAAAATACTGAGAAACAGCCTAAGTATGGCACTGTAGCAGTCCTAGGATTTTATGATAGGTATGTGTAGCTTGCAAGAGGAGAAAATTTTAATAAGACAATTTCTATGGAAATATAAACATTAATGGAAACACTATGAAATGCAGAGTTTCAGACCCTAGGTCTCAGGGTTTTTAAAGTCTTTTTTTTTTTTTCTCTTATAATTGTTTCTAGATGTTATATTACTAGATGTTATTGTAGGTAAAGTAAATTTCTAGTTAAAAAATAAATTAATTAAATAGCTGAGCAGTACTAACTTTCCTCCAACAGTGCTTCAAAATATACTAGAATACCTTGTCCAGAAATCCTTAATAATATGCAGACAGTATACTAATGAAAGTACCTCTAGCTGTATCAAGTGGAGCCCAAAGACTGATTTTACAAGTCATAATAAGTTCACCCCTCCTGGTTAATTGAAGCCAGGAAATTAGTAGCATTCCTTTCTCATGTACCTTTATGGCATCAGTGACAAACTACATCTTTGTCAGACTGGAACTGTAGTTTCTGGAATACCTCAATTTCAAAGGGAATTCAGAAAAAGCTGGAAGAAATGAGTGCAGCTTTTCTCTCAGATCAACTGAAATCACAGGAAAAAACAGAAAAGCTGAAAGAGAGGATGAAATGTACAAGAGGAGGACTGTCTGCCTAGGGTCACTGAAGGACCTCCTGCCTTGGGTGTTTGGAAATTTTTCTTCCTTCATGGCAGTGTTAGAAGTATTGGCTCTAAATGACCACCCAAATGGCCAAACCTCCAGACCAAACTCCTCAAACTTTATCCTCTTACAAAAGATAGCGACATCCTTCCTGCTGTGTTCTGTCTCCAAGTATGGATTCCCAGAGATGTTGCTTGCATCTACAATTTGCATATAAGGCAGAATTAACTTGGAAAACTTTGTGCAGATAGCTATGGATTCATACCTTCCAGATAAGCGACAACGTTCCAAGATGCCTCTTTCCCTTCCACATCCATCATTCCCTCTAATGGGATACTAATGTATTCATGATTCAGTAGCTGTCACAGCTGATAGAAAATATACTGAAAGATTACAGCAGAAAAATGGATCCTCTTCTCAACTTGCAAAAGAATTAAGTTCAGTAGATAACACAACTTTCATTGAACAATGTAGAATATGAACATACTTTGATTTTTTCCCTCTTTACCTTCATAAAAGCGTTCAGTGAACTTTCCATTCTCTTTTTTTTTTCTTCTGTTCCTCTATTTCTGTTCAGAATTTGGGAAGTTGAGATGATTTAAGAAAAACCAATTGACTGACAGTTTCTCGTAGTGTGTATATATAATTTGGGTAATTATGATGGATACCTAACTGTAAAGAATCAATAACATATTTGAGTCTTAGGAATAGAAATCTGGACTATAAAAATTCTATATTTCTATTCCTCTTTCACATAGAATAATAGATGAGAGCAGACTAAAAATATTACCAGAGCACAGACCATCTACAACAGTAAGCCAATAGTAATTGCTGGGAAACTGTTTTATTGAAAGACCTCTTTAAAAATAGCTCATATTGAGAATTAAAAACTAAAAATAATAAAAAAAAGTCTTCTAGTTCATAGGTAGTTAGAAAAAAGTGACATAGGAGTTCAATAACATGACAGTTTCAAAGATCATCAAATGAGGGATGTAATCAGAAATGAGAAACCAGCATAATATAGCCAGCGTGTGTGTTTGACAGAAATGAATGGGGAATGATCAGTGAATTAATACTTAATATATGAAATACTATTTTTCATTCCTTCAGAGAAAATTAATTAATCATGGAACTCCTTAAAAACTATATCTCTGAACAATTTACCTCATTTAATTACATTCAGGTTTCTGAACTGTCTGCAGCCATACTGTTATAATTTCTCATGTGTACTTGTTATTCAAAACTTAAAGTGAGAGTTTTTTCCTGTCTACAATATTTTCATCTGTCTAACTTAGCAACAACTTCAGAATTTTTCAACTTTAAAATGTTTATAATGGACTGCTTCCTCATCTGATTTCATTGCTTATGTCCTGGGCGTAGGTGGTTGATCATTTTAAGAATAGTGACAAAGACATGAAAACAGCATGATTTAAATAATCCTGTATAAATAAAAGATAATCAGGTCCATGGCACACCTTTTACTTCTAAATACTCTACAAAGTGACAGATTGTTACCTCCTACTGTACATAAAAGTAAGAAGCACTACTAAGATGACTAATCCATAGTATTCAAAGCCCCATAAAATGCAAAATGACAAAGTGAGGATTCTGCTTAAATGTATTCAGGAAGCTTTTAACTACTTTAACTGCTTTAAAAAGCTGTGGATTTTATTTCCTTCATGGAGGTGCACCAGTTATTTTTTTGTGAATTTGCAAAATATATCTATGATACAATCACATGAAAATTGCTGAAACCCATGTAAGAGTACTAGGAGTTTGTTCATGTGTTCTGAGAGGTTTGCCTCCCTTTTTGAGCAGCACCCTCAACTAAGAGATAAGATGCACACAAATTATTTTCCAAAGACATTATCAGCTTTCTGGTTTTAATCTGCGCTTTAGTTCTCTTTAACTGAAAATGTACAATATCTTCACTACTTCTTCCTATGAAATTTT